>NC_135531.1:197815979-198116187 GCF_045843805.1 Urocitellus parryii | reverse complement strand
AAAAGGATGGTAGCAAATTATTATTCAATTGACCATGCTGTATAACAGATCTTGAAGTTTATTCTTGTGTTTAACTTAGGCTTTGTACCCTTGATTATCATCTTCCCATTCATATCATGCCTCAGCCTCTGGTAACCACCCTTCACTTCTATGCTTTTGTGAATATTTTTTTGTAGTCCATACATACATGAGAAAAGGCAGTATTATCTTTCTGTGTTTGGCTTATTTCACTTAGTGTAATGTTATCCAGGACCATTCCTCATGCGTATAACAGAATTTTTTATTTTACTTTTTAAGGGTGTATAGTTTTCTGTTGCATATACATACCACATTTTTTAACCTGTTGATAGGCACTTAGATGGATTCCATAACTTGGTTCTTGTTAGCTGTGCTGCAATGAACAAAGCAGATCAAGATATCACTTTTTTTAATATATTTTATATATTTTGAGTGAATAGCCAGAAGTCAGACTTTTGGGTCATATGGTATTCTCACTTTTAGTTTCTTGAGGAACTTCCATACAGTTTTACAGTTATGCCTAATGGCTGTACTAGTTTGCATTCATACCAACAGTGCACAAAGGCTTTCATTCTCCACAGTTTTGATCACTAACACACACACACACACACACACACACACACACACTCTCTCTCTCTCTCTCTCTCTCTCTCTCTCTCTCTCTCTCTCTCACACACACACACACACACACACACACACACAATGTTATGTTAACTTCTTAATGATAGCCATATAGCCATCCTAACATTGGATTTGAGTTTTACAAACCCAAAGATAGAAATTTTACCCTTAGATAGGTCATACTCAGATTCTCACCCTTAACCAATTTAGATGATTTCAATGATGAGATATGGTGCTTTTGTAATTTAAATTTAGATAAAATTTTGAACTTTGAGTTGATGCTGTTAAATGGGTTGAAAATCTGGTCAACTTTGTAAGGGGGTCAAACTATATTGCATTTGGAAAGATTGTGAATCATTGGATGCCAAAGTGTAGAATGTGGAAAGAATAATGCCCCCACCTCTCCTACAAAAACAGACCCATTCAACCCCTGGAAACTGTAAATATATTAAGTCACATGGCAACAGAGAATTAAGATATAAGATGGAATTATGGTTGCCAATGAGCTGACCTTAAAACAGAAATCTCCTAAATTATGTGGATCTAGGAAATCCATAAATCTTGCTTCATTCTTGGGTTTCATATATCTGTCATTATACTTGATATGGAAGACAAAGCAGAAGAGAAAAATCAGACAATCAGTTACTGTCACATAACTAACTGTCTATGGAAAAGATTAGAATGATGCAAAGTGGGAAGCAGTCAATAAGATGATTGTGGTTTTGAAGATGGAAAAGTAGACCATGAGCCAAGAAAAGAGAACAACTTCTAAAAGATGGAAGAAGCAAGGAAAGATATTTTTCCTCCTAAAGCTGCCATAGAGGAAGGCACTTTCCGAACCCTTTATTATGGCGCAACAAGATTCATGTCAGATTTCTGATCCGTAGAACTGTAAGATAATAAAATTGTGATTTAAATTACCAAGTTTGGGATTTGTTGACCCAGTAGTGACAGAAAGCAAATGCAATGCCATTATACTATGACTAAATTAAAGTCATACTTGTATAATAAACTCAAATATTTAATAACTCCACCATACATTATGGTACTCTTTTATCATCTTCTCCCTACCCCTCCATCCTCTAACTTCTGAAAGCCACCATATTGTTCTCTGCTCTGAGTTCACTTCTTTTAGATTCCACGTGTAAATGAAACATGTCTTTCTGTATTTAGCTTATTTAACTTTGTGCAATATTCCCCAGTTCCATTTATGTTGCCACAAATGACAAATTTTCTTTCAATAGACTGAATGTTCTATTGTTTTGATATTTCAGGACTTTTTTTTTTTTTTTTTGCTATTTCTGTATCATACATGTGGTATCTTTATTTCTCTATTAAGACACAGTTCAAACTTTGTTATTGCTTCTGTCATGGTTGACATTCCCATATAGTTAAATGGAAATATAGATGTATATATACACATTAAAATAATAAAAAAATAAGGCAATAGGACCCAAACTATTTTTCTTTTTATAAATACTTTCTCATAAGTATTTTTGTTCCACTAATATTCTCAAGTCATTTCTTGATTTGAAAACAAGAAAGTAGATGCAGGAGTCTTTGGTATGCGCTTATGAACTCGGTGAATGTTTTGTTTATATATGTTAAGAAAATAGGACACATATAACTTGTAGAATTTAGGCTCATCACAGAAGTCAAAAAATATTACAAAAAAAATTTCTAAGATGTCATCTTTTTCAATAAAAGACAGAAAAAAAATTGTGTACTTGGCTCCTGTTTGTTAGAGGCATATTATACAATTCCCCTTTCCTGGCAAAACCTAGTATCAGAATTAGAGAGTCAAAACACAGATTCACTGCTATGCCTACCAATTAAACAGCTAATGAGGTAGAATAATGACCCTTTCTTCTAACCGATTCTAAGAATAATTAGATTTAAAAATACTTCACACATGAATGAAATCACAGTGTTACCAGTCAGAGAAAGTGAAGATGGAGCACCATACTCCAATTTGCTCACTCTGATAAATCATTTTGATATTTGGGTGATTAACAGGAGACCTGAAATTTTCATCATTGTACAATATCACTAAGATGGTGGTGAACAGGATAGAGAAAACAATCACTAGTGGGTTAGGTTTAATGCAAAATAATACTAAATATTATATGAAGCTCTGTGGTATTCCATAATTAATTGAACTGTTAAAATCTCAGTTTTTAATAATATGGATATACTGAGACACAGGAAGAAATATTTTTCTCCAAAATGTTCTTGCTGAACTCTTTCAAAAATATACTATAAATGCTTTATTTAATGATACTTGAAGAACTTTGAATGCTTCATAAATCTTCATTGTATATACAAACCTTAAGCATTCCCTAAGGACACAAAGTAATTCATAAAATATTTTACTAATTCTGGGAAATATCTGTATGGTACAGAAAGGATTGAAGTGTAGCTCTTGTTTCTTACTCCAAAGTTTATTTACTTTTCTCTGATTATTCCTACATTGATGTAATAAGTAACTGAAATCCACAAAATCTGAACAGTATTCATCTAATTTTAGGGGAATGAAATGTTAATATTTATTTCATGTTATTGAGAAACATTGGCTTCCTCAAAGATTAAGTTTGGAATTTATAGTTATTAGCAAGTGTTTTTTAAAGATTAAAGGTACAGGAAAGAAAAAAAATATTACATAATAATTTATGGAATTGTAAAATATCTATTATAATTTAGAAGTCTTTGGTATACTCATTTTTATCCCAGAGAAACACATACACATGTACAAAAAAAAAGATTTATTTTTTTGGTTAATTCTTAAAAACTGGGCAATATTCAACACAATTGGACACATCATTTTCCATTCTCCTCATTAAAAATTTTGAGAACTTAACATTCCAAGAGTAACTTTAATGCAGAATTGATTATATAATTTTTTTCATAGACCCCGCCCTATAGCTTAACTGGTCTCAGACTACTTCCATTTATCTAAAAAACAAGATGAGGAACATAACTGTCAATTACATACTCAGTATAACTAATTACTCTTAAGCAAATTTAACACTAAGAAATGGAAGCAATTTTATGTTCAACTTTCTAATTTCTTATCATAGAAGAAATAGGGAAAGTAATAATACGTGACACAAATACATACACACACACTAAATAGATGGAATTTGTTAGACAAATATTTGGCATCCTGTTTGTTATTTTCAAAACTAGCTTTTAAAAGACAGTGCTTTAGTATATTAAATCAAGTTAATATTTTACAATATCTATTAAACATAATGCTCTTACATCCTGAAAAAGATCAACGAATATTTGATTTGAAAATATTGATCAGTTTCTGTAATTGCTCAAGAATAAGTTTTATACTGAAAGTGCCTGAGCATAAGGGACTTTAAAATTATAATTGTTTTTCATACCTCTATGAAGATTATCAATAGTGTTAGTAAATGATATCTTACTCTTATTAAAAGCCCTGATTCATTTTATAAATCAAAAAGTTGGTTACATTCAATGGGCTCTTTAGGTTAACTTGCATTTAGTTGTCAAAATTTCAATATAGTAATTGTTATCACTTAGTTCACAGGGGCCCAAATTCCATGTCATCCCTGATAAATCATGCTGCCATAAAGTAACATTAATTATTTCTGCTCCATCTAGTAGACATCAACATCAATTTTTTTTCTTCAGCTTTCATCTTATGGTCGAAGCAAGCCCATTCATCTTCTTTTTAGAAATGAATGGGATCGGTTCATGAAATACTTTTATGATTGGCAGGCTTCATGGTAGATATGAGCAGGCAGTGGTCAGCAAAGACCTTGCAGATTTATTTTCTGGGTCATGCTTCTGCCTCCAATAACTCACTACTTCTTTGTGCTGCAACTTTTGGAGGTCAGAGCGGTGATTGTATGTGAGCAATTGCTAGCCTGATTTTAACACTGTCTTCTTTATAATTATTTAATTTTCTTGTTTTCTAAGCATAAAGAGGGAACCTAGATGTCAAAACAATAGCAACTATTTTACTGTGCTAGCTCTTTGGGGCCAAAGAAATTTGCCCAAGGTCAGAGCTGATCTATAAAGGGATTAGTCGAAAGTTTGCATGGTGAAGGGATAGCTTCTGGAGTAGGAACTATTTATCTTTGAGAAGATCCCCAACTGATTCCTTCCTAAACTTAAATGACCAACTCCTGAACAATAAAAAACAGCCTTCTCATTAAGGATTCCTCCTTAAAGTTGCTGTGCAAGCAGCATCCATCAAGGTAGAAGTTGACCAGGGGAGGGCATAATTCCAGTGCCCCCAAATGATTATCCTCCATAAGTTTATCAATCTAAATGATCTATCCTGACCCCAGACAAATGACATTTTGGGGGAGTATTGTAGATATCAGCCTAAATGAAATTAGTTTTATAGGTGTTTGTATTCTGAAGTCTAATTACCATTAAATACATGTGATTCATTATCTCTGGCTCTCAAAGTTTAAGTAAATATTGAAGAAGATATATTAACACTGAACTTTAGAAATGATTAAATTTTGATTCTTATTGTAATACTATTTTAACTTGGTTATATAAGTACAAAATATATCACAGAGAGAACCCTGAAATATGTGCATAAATTTCCCAATGAATTTCACGAATATCTCATGGATGTTTTGAACCTGCAGTCTTGTCCATGATCTTTCCCCTCCTAGCTAAACACTACCTGCTCTATATTCTTTGGTGAACATTAAATGGAACAAATAATTCACTGTGGGCATAATACTTTATCATATTCCCTAGAAAGATTTTTCTTTTTCTTTTTTTGCTGCACTTCTAATAAATTCATTGTATGAGCAGTGAATTCAGGAAGCGACCTCAAGGGTCTCTGAGTGTCCACATTTCCTTAGAAAAAATAAAAACCAAGTGAGTTTTACTCAACTCCTTACCTGATTACAAAACTTTCACTCCCCAAACTAAATGGAAACTGTAATAATTTCCACAACTCCTTTAGATATTTTTAAAACCCATTTACTCACATGAGTACTCTGAATGTTCTATTCTATTCACCCTGAGCTATTCTTCAACTCATCTTTTCCCCAAAGCCATATCTAAAAATTAAAGCATTTCTGAGAAAATACACAGTAAGTCTATAAAAGGCATCAATAATGATTCCTCTCGGAAAGAAGTAATTTCTCTCCATATCTATGTCATGTTCTTATTCTCTTTTGATTTTAGACCTTCCTTTATTTATCTAAATCCTCTTCTATCTCAAGTTCTGACTTTAGTCTTGTTTTCTTCAAAGCTCACTATAGGACAGCACCTCTAAATTCACCTTTGGATTCAAATTGAGCATTAGAATCATATGTTGCTGTTCTTTCATGCCCGCATCTCTCAAAGCAATCATCTGATCAATAAGTATTTATTGCCAACTCAATTGTTTTGTTAATCCAGTTACCTTATTTTAAATAAATTTTACCTATTGGAAATTGTGCTACGTGTTACTGCATAATGGATTACTGCCAGAGAAGAGATGCTTTTTGCTTAAAACCTTGAGATTTACCTGGAGTATACACCTGAATACAGATTTTCTAAATGCTGACATTCATTGTAAGATACAGTCCAGACAGAGCTGTATTACTACTCTCAAGGAGCTAAAAAACAGCAACGTGACCATTTTTCCTTTGTTAAGCAATGAAAATAAACTGAAATAATCTAAAAATAAACCTAACCTATACCAAGTCTTAAAAATCTTTGACATACTCATCCGCCTCTTATAGATTTTTCTAACTTTCAAAGTAAGAGGGAGGATCAGCAGAGACATTTTTTTTTCCTAGCTGGGAAATATAATGCTCCTTGACGACAGATTTTTTTTTTTCTCTTTGAAAAATTCTGAGGTTCTTGCATTTAACCTTTCCAGAGGTAACAACCCTGATGGAGTTCATCTGACACCCAGCAACTCATAAAAACATGTAGGCTGAAAAACTCCCAGATCAGGTCATGTGAGCCACAATTGGTGAGGAGGAAATGGAATCTTCTATGACAGAGGAAGTCATACTATTAATCATAAAATATGCAGCTCAAACCCTTATTTTTTGATTCTTACTCATCTTTTAGGAAATGTCTTCTTCAAGAATTCAATCTTAGATGTTGAATATAAAAACAATTCCAAGGATTTTTAAGTGCAATCTGAATTTCTGCTTAGAATTTTCAACCTCTGTCTAAATTACCTTTTAAAAAATTCTCTAAGGTAAAATGCTTTCAAAACATGATAGGAAAAGGTGAAAACATGTATAAACGTGGATAAAGCATTCAACACCCTGTTTTTAAGACTTATTCAACTATGTACTTAATACAAAAGAAATAGTTTGATAATTTTAAGAAAAAAGTAAGTTGATACCTATACTTTCATTTTAAGGGTCTTTATCTTAGCTAATAAGGTGTATGTTTCTCTTAAAATGTTGTCTATGAATTATGGAGAGAGTTGATCTGTAACAACTACAGTCAGGCTCTTTGTAGAAAACAAAAAAAAGGTAGACATGTAGATGGAAGGAAGGAGACAGCCATTTCTAACCAGGCCAAAAAAAAAAAAAAGATGTATTTCCTACCTATCTATTATTTAATAATTGCTTTTCTAACTCATATGTAGAAGACAACTGTTAAATCATCACTAGCAACTTCTTTTATTACCTAGTATTTAAGAAACAATCAATGAAAATAGAACATGGTAAGGTAAGAGTTTTAACTCCATATCATCTATACCAAGGATTTTCCCAGAGAACATTTTGATGATCATTTAAATATAAACTTCTCCTTTTTATAAAGTGAGGTGGTATGGATAGAGCAAACAATTGGGATTTTGAGCTCAGGAAGACCTGACTCCTGGTATTATTATTGTTAATTTTAATTAACAACTTTCTGTTAATACAATACTCCTGGTAATATTATTGATAATTTTAATTAACAACTTTCTGTTAATACAATTATAACTCAAAATCCACCTATATCTTTACATGCACAGTGATCTAACTATTACCACAATCTAATTTTAGACCATTTCTATATCCCCCAAAGAAACCTCCTGCCCATTCACAATTACTCCAGATTTGCATCCCACTAATCTACTATATGTCACTATGAATCTTACTACTAATAACTCTAATTCAAAGATAAATTTAGTGTCAGAGAAGTAAGGAAAACTTCCCCAAAACAAATAGCTGGTAATCCATATTTTACATGCAGATAATACTTATGCAGACTCTAAAAATCATGCCCTGATCTTTTTCGCATCTTAGAAATGAGGACAATATGGTACATAAAGCTGAAAAAACTTTTCCAAGTCACACACTTAGAAAATAATGAGGAAGTGGGATTACAGCTATCCCTAATCATTAGGATGAGTGTTAAAATTTCTGAGGGTAAATAATGTGGTAGGGGAGGGAAGAGAAAGACTTAAAGACATGGTAGATCCATCCTTTAATAGTTTATATTTAAGTCAAATATACTAAACACAAAGTACATGCAAAGTCTTGTGCCAGATATTAGAGAGAAATTCCCAAAATGTTCTAAGATCTTTCTCAACAAAATTGTCAAGACAGCAGGATAACCACTAGATCTACTGAGAAGAAGTGGAGTTCAGGACAGGGTAGGTGAAATGCTGAGTATGGGATAAGACACAGACAGACTGAGAACCCAAAGAGGATATTTACTCTGGTATTCACCACTTGAAGTGCAAATCCTAGCAGTTCATATTAGCGGATCCCATCTTCATCTATGAGCTAGGACACTTGGCCAACTGGAGAGGAGGAGGATGGAGAAAGAAATTTTAAATATTTTAAATATCTTAACAAAATAATGGAAACATCACTTCTACAATTAAATAACAAAGGGAGATAATAATGGAGTATAAAATCAAAATTCCATTTTAATCTCTGTTTCCCCATGTTAGCCCCTGAGTTAGGATATTGGTCAATGGGCAAATAGCCTTTCTTTCAGAAATTCCATGTTGAATGCTGCTTTTCAATTAAGATGTTAAGCTGTATATTTTCCTGTTGAAAGGTTCAGTTGAGGGTTCAAGTGCAAATAATCATTGTGCTCACTATAGACAATTGAAGAGAAACAAAGGTCTTTGGTTCTTTAGTTCTATAGAAGTGGGCAGGTAAAGATTCCCAGAGAAAGAGCTATTGGAGCTAAATCTAAAATGATCAAGGAAGCAAAAAGGCAGAGTTTAAAGTGAGAGGCACAATCTGATCTACTTCATAAACTCATAATTCACTTTGTAGTTTCATCTGTTTAGAAGATAATTTTCTAAAACCTGAAAAGTATTACACTCTTGCCAAGAATTATTTTTTTTATGTAAAACCACTGGAAAAGTAGTGTGGGAATACATTAGGGGTGAAACACAGATAGATTTTTAAAGTGCAAAGTCCCACTTATGTTTATTAAGACAAATCAACAGTTTTCGAAATCAGCACTATTTCTTATCTTTCCTCAACAGCCTCCAATATTACTAGACATCAATATGAATGTGAGCATTTGGAAGAAATATTTGGCAGCCTGCCCCTGTCCGCCATCTTCTTGCACATAAGAGAATTTGCATTTCCATTGCTGCAGAACTGGGACTTTTCAGGTCACTGAAACACACTGCTGATTTCATGGCCCTGCTCTCTGATTGCCTGAGTACAGGCACTGCCTTCTGACATAAGTGAAACAAGAAATGGTTATTCCCATTCAGGCTTTTAAAATCAGGGCTAGAAATAGGGATTGGGATAATTAAGGTGTAATGTTCACAGTAGACAAGTATATGAGGCAATAAATAGTGGTTGAGGTTGGTTAAACGCCAAACCGAGGCAGCGATGTTTGATAACCACTAAAGCTATTTATGGTAAATATACTCCTAAACCATGAACATTAGTCCCATTAGATGACAGAATTTAAAAAGCAATAGGAAACCATAAAAAGTATAACACTCAATTTTCTTTCTTTGTCAGGGATATGAAAGTGCTGAGTTGTGTTTTCCTGAGAAAGGATTTAGCACATAATTTAGTTGAAAAGGTAACATAGGATAAACAAAAATATTTAATGCAATAAACAGAATATTAAGTATAGAATTGCATCTTTCAATGTTGAAATTATTATATTTCAAGAAGTGCAGTAGGTTGGAAGGAAGGAAATGCAAAAGAGAGATCTAGGCTCATTTGATATTAATTTTTATATAACTAAACAACTTTTGATTATAATAATCTCATGTACTTTTCTTTGGGTCCACAAAGACTACAGCAAGGAAGGAAGGACAGGAATACAGATGATGGTAATATAGAATTTTTTCATCAATGTTTTCTGATGTATATGGATAGGACTTTTAGGCAGCAGTTTTGTCTATGTCCCCATTTCTGGTGGGGTTTGCTTCTGAGCCATTTCTCTATGTATAATACAAAATAAATGCCTTTATGTTACATTTAGCCATCACCATGGGCTGCCTCACAATTTCCTAACAGACATATATCCATATCCCTTCATATTCTTTCCAAGTTTTAGTGACAAAGGCCTTCTATATTAGTATGATGGGTTATGAGACTCATTATGTAATTACAACAGTTTTCCCTTCTGGCATCTTAAGAAATTTTAGTTTGCCTTTTAAAACACTGGCACCCCATATCCTTTCTTTCACTCCTGAGGACTATGACTTAAGAAAGAGAGTTGGTTTCTATAATATTTGCAGCAGCAAGTCCAAATGGTGTTTTCTTATTGGAGATAAAAGTATCCAAATTAATTTTCCTGAACTGCAGATACTTACAAAATATAGTTATATGTTTTCCTATGTGTCATATAAAAACATTTGTTAGTCTTTCAGTATGAGGAGCCATCTTTTCTAGCAAGCCAGGGGTGTGTATTAAAAGGTGATGTGAGTAGATTAAATATCTCAAGCACATTTTGAGCAATGATGTGAATCATATGTCACTAGAGTCATCAGTTAGAAATGCTAAAATTGATGTTTGGTTACAGTACAATGGTACAAACATGGGAGCTTCTTGAAATCCCCTAAAGTATGAGGCAATCACATATAATAATGTGAAGGAGTTAGAAGGAGTGTACATTTACCTGGTTTATATATAAGGCTCAAATGTCTATATGGATTAATTAAGCAATCATACTTCAATTGTAACTATAAGGAGCTCTGGTACATTTTGTTAATTCTTTATTTGTTCCCATTACATTTTTCTTTTTCTCTCATCTTCTTCTCCACAAATAGTCTTTTGAAGTCTGTAAACAATATGATGAACTCAATATACCATTACATTATTCTTTTATCCTCAATTACAACACTTTTCAGGTCTCCATTTTAATTTTCCCATCACAAGTGGTGTTTCCTAACATCTACCTAATATCTGCCTCAAGATTCCCCTGCTCATCATTCTCTGTATCAGTACTTCAATTGTTTATCTCATATTACTGACAACTCTTTGCAAATATGTCCTTTTAGTTCCCCTTTCCTATTTTTCTTTATATTTGATGAGAGGAAACTATTCTGTCTTGTTTACTTTTCTATCCATAGCACTTAGGATAGTTATTGATGTACCTATGAGATATAATGCATATTTGGTGAAGGAAAGAGTGAATGAGTGATGTTTAATCCCATACAATGAGCTTTCTCTGTGGTTCACTAATTCTAAAGATCTGAGTTGCTTATAAAATTCACTGATTTGAAGCAAGGTATTTCTTAAACAAGATTATGTAAAATATTCCAAATTTTAAGGAGAGCTGAGCCTAAAATCTTGCCCTATGACTTTTTTATGAAGTCATTTCAGAGAGAAAAACTGTTCACAGAAATCACAACTTTGTCATAGATTTAGAGGCAACCTGCCAGTCAGGTTGATTCAAATATTATGATCCCAAATATTAAATAAAATATAGTTTAGAAATATTAAATAAAATATAGTATAGAAGAATGAAGAAGACCAAGTTCTATAATTAAATTCCAGTCTTGTAGAAGAATCTGACAGTTACATATATTAAAAAAAAAATACAATGCAAGCCCAAAGTTGACTACGTGTCATCATAGTATTTATAAAGAACAATACTTAACTGGTTGGAGGTATGAAAGAAAAGTTATCAAGGAGATGGGCCTTGTGGTGCTGGAAGGCCACTGGCTAAGGGAAGAACATTGCATAGACAAGGGGAGAGAAGTCGGAGGTATTCAGGGGATTGAATGTGGAAGAGTTTCCCTGGAATTTATTAAGAAACTGCTGAAAAACAGGAACAAGAAATGAGGATTGGATACCTTGGAAGTAAATCTTAAATTTTCAATACTCTGAAGTTCATCTGCACATTTAAATCTTATACTCTTTATACTCTGTTTAAGAGCCACTATCATGGGCTTGGGTTGTGGCACAGTGGTAGAGTGCTTGCCTAGCATGAGTCAGGCACTGAGTTCAATTCTCAGCACATAAAATAAATAAAGGTCCCCCAACAACTAATAATATATTTGTTAAAAGCTACTATTGTATATTTTATTTTACTTGAATTAGAAGCACAAAGTGACTTAAAATATTGGTGTTTAAATAGATATTAATTTGGCATCAACAAACAAACATGGCATCAACAAACAATTTCCTTGTGAATATCATTTCTTGGGTGATAACTTGAATTTCAATGTTTTCTCCTATGTTAGAAGACGTTTTTGCTTTTATAGAAAAAAATTTCTATGATGGAATAGACTATACAATGTTTGATGTTCACCATTAACCTAAACCATTAACCTAAACCAAGAACCAATGTTTCTTCCCTGAACTCTTGGCCATTCTTTGAATTTTATTAGCTTAAAGTTATTTCCTAGGTTACTATTTGCTGGTACCCTTCCCAACAAAGCTCCCTATTATGTGTACTCTTATGTTTTGTGTATTTTAGGATATTTGGTGGTGTGGTGGTAATGGAGATTTAACCAGGGATGCTCAGTACTGAGCTCCACCTCCAGCCCTTTTTTATTTTTATTTGAGATAGGGTCTTACTAAGTTTCTCAGGATGACCTTGAAATTGTGATCCTCCTTTCTCAACCCCCTGAGTCATGGTGGCATAAGTGTCCCATCATGCCTGGTTTACCATTCTTTGCATTATCTGTAATTGTGCTTATAAATTCTGATTTTTTCACTAGATAATAAATATATTTAGAGTGGGCCTTATTGGTCAATGAAGTATATCCAGCAACTAAAATGGAATGGTTTACCAGAAGCAAGTCTGTGGTTACTTGTGGAGTTAATTAATGAATGACTGTCTTTTCACAACAATTTTAGAAATGTTACTTATCAAATTATGAATACTTTATATATTACTTTATGTGTGAATTCAGGTATATTTCATTCTTCAAAATATTTTAGCATGCATGTCTACAATCTTATACATTGGGTGCTTCAGTTTGAATAGTTGAAATAAATGCTGTGTCTGCAAATCTTTGGTTTTGTATTGTATCTGCATGTATATTATATAGACTATGATATATAATCTGTATATCTATAATCATGATATATTTTATATATGGACATTCACACATATATATGCACATATATAAACTGTTTATCCATTGAAATAAAAATAATAGAAAGGACATGCTTTTTAATATTGGAGTCCAGGAGTGATATTTTATGATAGTGATTTTCTGAATTAATCTATGGTATGCTCTTTTATTTTTAATGATTATCTGCAAGAAATGTTTTTGCATGCTTCTGGCATGCTGAACCAAACAAAATAAATGGATTTTAAAAGAAAATTGATAATTATCACAATAATATTAAATTTAACTATTTTCTGTGCATTGCAGTCTCAGTTTGTCTAAATATCAGAGTCATATTTGGAAATAATGTCACTGCCACATACTAGTTTCTTATGTCTGTGCTTTCAGATAATGCAACCAAAATAACATTACTTTCACTGCTTCTCACTGAAAGAAACAAAAAATCCTATTTATTTTTGTTAGTCTTTCTCCTGCAGACTTGAGCACTTTTCCTCTTATGTTATGACAGATCTAAGCTACTATCTAGGCAGTTGAATTTAAGATTTCAGTAAATTCTAAATTTGATTCCTTTTGTGTATTCATTAACTTCATGCAGACAAAGCAGATGGTCACTTGTATAATTGCTTATGTGTTTATAAAGAAAATTAATTAGCTCAGCCCCTGTGGAGTTCTTACCTTTTTCCTTCTTAAATTTTTATCAAGAAATGTATTGATAGATTTTTCTTCTGGTACATGGAAATTCCTATACTTGTGCGTCATAAGCTAAGAAATCATAACATATGTTAAGAAAGCTTGGAAATGATCAAGAAAAGTAAAAAAGAGACAGAGAGAGACAGACAGAGAGAGAGAGAGAGAGAGAGAGAGAGAGAGAAGAAGAAGAAGAAGAAGGAGGAGGAGGAGGAGGAGGAGGAGGAGGAGGAGGAGGAGAAGGAAAGGAGGAGGAGGAGGAAGAGGGAAGAGGGAAGAGGGAAGACAGTGGTGGAGAAAGACAGTAAGGGATCAGAACAGACCCTGTGATCGCACTTGGATATCTGCCCTGATTTGGGTGACAATATTTTTTTTTTAATCAGCTCCTCAGAAAGCTTAAGAAAGTGGTTTATTGGTTGGGCTGTATCTAAAACATTAAATAAAATCAGCAAGTAATATACACAATATACTAAAACTCTTTGAGGATGATCTCTGGGTTGCAAGAAGGTGGTCACTCATCAGTTGGTCTGGAGTCAAGGATAATGGGAGCAGGTGAGAGGCAGGTTTCCTTTTTAGCATTTCCTTTACATTTCCTCCTTGACCCAACCAGCTGACAACAGACTGTGGGCAAAGAGCTCACCAGGATCTCTCAAATGGGTCCTGGCTTTGGGGGAAGTTTGCAGCAGACTAAAAATTGGGTTTTTAAATTCATGTATCATTTTATTTAAACTTAAAATCAGGGGCACTTTTGTAAAGTTTCTTTACTCTTAAGATTTTCAGAAAACTAATTCCTCAAGAGACATTTTGAATATTCTTAGTTGAATTTTAAAATTCTTCAAATGTTTTTAAATGAAGACAAAGAGTTCTCACATAAGATTCTATTCCTGATCATTCTCACAGGTCCAACCAATAGTTAAGCACCCTAAGAGCAAAAACAAGAAGTTTGTCACAATGGGTGGTTCCCCCCAATGTAAGGTCATAAAGAACTCAGACGTGAACTCATGTGTCAGTGCCATCATTATTGAACTGTTTGTCACCCGTGTTAGTGTTAAACTTGTATTTTCAACAAGCATTTTCTCCCATAAGTTTAAGGTCCTATGACCAAAAATAACATTACCCTGAGCATGACTTATTAAATCTTGTCCTTTAAAAAAATTTTCTAGATTTTTTTTTTAAATTAAGTGACATTAGGCTGAGTTGTATACTTGCTCTTTTCAATTTCTTAAATAAAAATTGGCCAAACCTCTAAATTTCTAATTTTGCCTTATCACTGTCTTAAAATTGGTTGTTTTATATTCCCAGTGTTATTTTTATGCTCAGCATTAATTTTGTTATTACCTCCAAAAATAGCTCTCTATTAATAAACAATATTAATCATGCATAATGCCTGTTACTTTCTTTATGTACATACTAACAGTCTTACATGTTTGAATATATTCTAAATATTCTACATATGTTATTCTGAAATTGAATCTTTTTTCATGACTAAACTTGAATATGTCCCTAAATCCAGAAATCTATCATGCATTTTGGAAATCTATGAAGTATTCTAAAGTCCGAAGCCCCCTTTAATTATTTTATCTATTTATTAGATTTTTATTCATTATTCCAATGTTTAAGCAAGTTTTTAAACATTGGAATAATGTTTAAAATATATATATATATATAGATAGATAGATAGATATCTATATATAGATATATATAGATATATATATATATAGATATATATATAGATATATAGATTATATATCTATATATATCTATATCTATATCTATATCTATATATATATATATATATATATATATATATATATATATATAGATCTTTTTATTTATTGTGTAATTTTGTACTCAATATTCTTGAAGAAAGTAAAACTCCTGGGTTACAGATATTCCGTAGTCAGAAGTCTGGTTAAGTGTATCAAGTTGTCTTCCAAAGATATTTTATCCAAGTATAACTTCACCAGTATCTGTCATGAATGTCCTTTCCCTACTCCCTCACAGACAATGTGCATGGTAGAAAGCGGTCTTCATTTGTGAGCTGCCTGGAGGTCGCTACTTCACTCTTCCCTACACTAATAGCCTTCTCAGTTCTCCCTTCTCACAGTTTCTACCTCCTGCCTACCCTAACTATGTAGACACTTACCTTATGTTTCTCAGGGCTCTAATTAAAATAAGAGCTGCTTTTCTTCCTGGATTGAAGAAAAGGTTGAGCATTAACTCATCTATTTTCTTGCCACATTATTATTTGGTAGTCTTGTAAATGATATTAAAATACTCAATATGAATGGAGTGCAGCCAGGGGAAGGGACCTCATGATTTTCTCTATAGAAATTCACTTGGGAAGAGAGAGACCAGAAGTTGGCTACCTCAAACAAGACACAGTCTCTACAGCAATATCTTCAGTATATTGTATGTGAACATTTAAGGAAGTAAGACTAAAGGACAGTGAAGTAGTTTGCAGAAAATACTAAATTTATTTTCATATATTATATGTAATGCATAAGCTTTTCTGCTAGCCCACACATATTGGAAAAATTTAAAACTCAATATTTTTCACTATTCGTTCCTTCTCTTTCTTATATTAATGTAAGGTATAGTTTATGTCTACCCCTCCTACTGTAGCCTTGTTCCAGCTTTTATAAATGTATTAAAGAACCGCTTCAGGATAGGATTTAGTCAAGACAAAAGGTGACAGCAATAAGAGTGACATTACTGTGTGCAGGATTTGCTGTCAGAGTGTATCAGCTGAAATATCTGTCAATATGGATTCTCTTTGAGGTGTGCTACTACTTAAGGACTAATGTTCAATAGTTCCTTGGCCAGTTGTTAAAAATTTAAATCCAATAATTGAGCTAATTGAGTCATTTTGAATATTCTCTTTTTAAGAGTAAGTTTCTAAGAGAAATAAAATAGCCAATAATTTTATCTTGACAGGTGTTTTTTTTAAACAAAAGTTGAATAGTAGGAGATTTGATGTCTTCATACTTCCCACTCATCACTTATTCAGATTGGCAATTGTTATCTTCAGTACAAAAATAGGACATTTATTGTATAATGGCAGCTGTCAAAACAATGTTTTCCTATTGTTTTCAGTAACTTTTATGACCTATATGCAAGCTGGAAAGTAAGATTGTATAACTAGATTGGAATTATTAAGGTTTCTAATGATAATATACTTGTTACAGCATTAGGATTTATTTCTTTTACTTGAAACCTGTGAGAAATGCTACATTTATTACAATTTTATTGGTGATTCCCATAAAACATATAACATTTTATATGTACAAGAATATATGAGATCTCTATTTGTGTGATATTATAAGTACACACATAAAGTGTTCTTTATCTAAACGCATGTGTATGTTTATTATGTAGCTCAGCAGGAAAGAATTTTTAGGATTTTTTATTTCCATAAACATTTCTTTTTAAAATTTTGTTATAATTCATTATACATGACAGTAGAATGCATTTTGACACATCATACGTAAATGGAGTATAACTTCTCATTATTCTGGTTGTACATGATGTAGAATTAACTGGTTGTGTCATCACATATGCACAGAGGGTAATAATATCTGATCCTACCATGCTTCCTATCCTCATAAGCCCTCCCTTCCCTTCACTCCCTTTTGTCTAATCCAGAGTACCTCTATTCTTCTCTAGCCACCCCCCTCAATTGTGAATTAATATATGCATATCAGGGAAAACATTCTACCTTGGGTTCTCTGGAATTGACTTATTTTGCTTAGCATGATATTTTCCAGCTCCATCCATTTACCTGGAAATGCCATAATTTTATTCTTTAAGGAATATTCCATTGTGTATATATACCACATTTTCTTTATCCATTCATTTGTGAGTAGCACCTTAGGTTGATTATATAGTTTAGCTATTGTGAATTGAGCTGCTATAAACATTGATGTAACTGCATCACTGTAGTATGCTGATTTTAAGTCTTTTGGGTATAAACCAAGGAGTGGGATATCTGCATCACATGGTGGTTCCATTCCAAGTTTCTTGAGGAATCTCCATACTACTTTCCATAGTGGTTGCACCAATTTACTGTCCCACCAGGAATGTATGAGTGTACCTTTTCCCCTGCATCCTCACCAATGTTTAATGTTGCTTGTATTGTTTATAATTGTCACTCTGACTGGAGTGAGATGAAATCTCAGTGAAGTTTTAATTTGCATTTCTCTAATTGCTAGAGATGTTGAACATTTTTTTTTATATATTCATCAATTGTATTTCTTCTTCTGTGAAGTGTCTATTCATTTCCTTAGCCTTTTTATTGATTGGGTTAATTGGCTTTTGGTGTTAAGTTTTTTAAGTTCTTTGTATGTCCTGGAGATTAATGCTCTGAGGTGCAGGTGTAAAGATTTTCTTCCATTCTGTAGGCTCTTGATTCATGTTCTTGATTGTTTACTTTGCTGTGAAGAAGCTTTTTATTGATTCTATCCCATTTATCAGTTCTTGATTTTATTTCTTGTATTTTAAGAGTCTTGTTAAGGAAGTTCATTTCTAGGCCAACGTGATAGAGATTTGGACCTACTTTTTCTTCTATTAGGTGCAGGGTCTCTGATCTAATGCCTAGGTTCTTGATCCACTTTGAGTTGAGTTTTGTGCAAGTGAAAAATAGAGATTTAATTTCACTTTGTTACATATGGATTTTCAGTTTTCCCAGCATCATTTGTTGAAGGGGCTATCTTTTCTCCAATGTATGTTATTGGCATCTTCATCTAGTATGAGATAACTGCATTCATGTGGGTTTTCTTTGTGTCTTCTATTCTCCACCATTGGTCCACATGTCAATTTTCAGGATATTGTAAGCATGGACAGTCTAACCAAACAAGTATTTTGAAAGCTTTAGTGTCCAAACTGAAAAGAAGAGTAAATACTCTTCAAAGACCATATCAGATTATTAGAGTCCAGTGTCCTCAATCATAAATCTTAATGACAGAACTAGCATTTGTGGCTTTGTGTTAGGTGAGTTCATTGACTTTTACAATTTATTTTATCTAGGACAAGAATAATCCACTACAGCAAACCCCTATCTCTGTATTTTCAACTTTGTACAAATAGAGAAAAAAATAACTGACTGAAGATAGAATGGGTTTTAGATCCTCTTAAATAGAATCAATATTTCCCTAAGAACCTGTTGCTTATCCATGACTCTTTTGCTTAAATATTTGATATAAATTTAGTGAATAGGGCAAGAGGGCTCCTTCAGAGTAGTTGATGAAGTTTTCAAAATGTTATTTAGCAATCATGATAATTTGAAGGTGCATAATTTGAAGGAGAGAGAATATTTCTACTGACAACCAACATAGACTACCTTAAGGAAAGCCCAGTATTGAAAGATACCTTCATGCTAATATACTCTGCTAGCTGCTACTTAGCACAGTATTGCCACTCTTATTGCTGTCATCTCTTGTGCTGACTAAACCCTGTGCTGAGGTGATCTGTATCATGATTCCTTGATAACTTTACAAAGTTGGAACCAGACTATGGTAAGAGGGGTGGATGCAAGCCACACTCTAAGGAAGAGAAAAATCATCCACAGGGAAGGACTGTGTGTTTTTATTTTGTAAAATATGTCTGTGTTAGCAGAGCAATTTATGCCTTTTCCATGTAATAATACATGTGAAAGTTTAAGATTTTCTGATATCTGCCTTGTTGTCCAGGCTTGATTCTATGCTTAGTACTAACATCTTTCATAAGGCAAAAAGAGATCATTTTTTTAAAATAACTATTTGTGGAGTTTCTAAATATAGTAGCTGTATCAGTTTAATAAAGATTATCATTTGTTGAATACATGCAGTTAGAAGAAACTATTGATTTAAACAAATTATTCCTACCTTAAACATTTCCACATTTTGATAGAAGGGAGAATTTCTAACTAAGCATTTTATCTTTTAAAAGGCACTTTTTGGACTTAAGAATTTATAATTTTATATTATAAAACAAAGGCAATGAATCTTCTCTTTATTAGTCCATGTATACAAACTGGTATTTTAAGTATCGGTTTTACATTGTCCAACAGTGACTCAACCAAAATCATAAGGTCCTCCTTCATTGACTTCATTGTCAGATCATTTGCTTTTGAAATAGAGAATGTGTTAAGGAACTATTCATAATAGCAATCTCCGAAATGAAATGCAAAATAAATGCATTAAAAATAGAAATGACACAGCTTTGGGCTAGCATCAAGTCTAAGTAAACAATTTAAATTTTTACCTGTATTTTTGGGATATGAAATATTTTTCAAATGGTCAAAAATTGTTGGATCTATTCACTAATATTTAAGGTGTTTAAAATTCATATACACAGAAGAGTTTCACTCTTCCTTTAAGAGGAATGCTCAGAAAAGAACCCTCATTTTGGCAGTTGCTGAACCTGCAGAAGTAGGCTAAGTAAAGATCAGTTAGTTATTTGCAAGTCAATCCTTGTAAGTGGAATTGAGGTGCTTCAGCAGAACTGGGAAACCTTAGAAAATCTAAGCAACAACAAAGAAAAGGGGTATTAGTGATAGTAGAATATAGGCACAGTGGAAGATCTGAATTTTGGACACTATATTAATAGTGATAGATGTTAATAGACCCCTCACAATTGAATAAGTCATATATTATTCAGAGTAGGACAACTGCTGTAACAAAGAATCCCTGAATTTCAGTAAGTTTTAATTGTGCAAACATGGTTCTGTATAGCCCCTGGGGTCTCAGAGTACCAGATGCTCATGTTGGTTACACTCTCCCCGGAATCTTGATGTGACCCTGGATTTCTGCAGCATAGTGCAGAAGAAGCAGAACAAAGTATTGCACAGGATGTTTTTATGGGCCAGTTTTAAAAGTGTCATATATCACTTCCACCCACAGTCCATAGGCCAGAACTCATTCAGATTGTCCCATCTAAATATAAAATAGTCTGGGAGAGGTAGGATAACTTTCTGCTCAGAAAGAGATGAAACATAATTTTTGAACATCTAACAAGTTTCTTTCATAGCATTTTGTGGTTCATAGATTGATTCCATGTCACTGAATCCTGTGAATACCATATAATATCCCTAAGTTGTAAATGTCCCCTAACAACAGAGTGAGCTCCAAAAAATGTATCATTAGGCAATTTCATTGTTTTGTGATTATTGTGTAGCATACTTATTACAAAGACCTAGATGGTATAGATCAATCACCTGGTGTGGCCTCTTGTAGACAGAAGATGTGTTAAACATCAGATATATGAAAATCATACTGGTAACATGGCAAATGGTCATGTGGTTCACAGTAAGCATTTCTTTTTAAATTTCAGAGTTGCACACTCTAAAATAATAATGAGAAGTATAGTATAAAGAATAAACCTGGAACATAGTCATTATTAAGTCATGTACTATAAATTACATATGTGCTATTCTTTTATATAACTTCTCCCTATTTAGCAGGTTTGTTTACATAACACATGGGTACTTAGTTGCTCTATATATGACCTTACAACAGGTACGATGCCATTAGGCAATAAGGATTTTTCATCCCCATTATAATCTATGGTACTGATGTTTTATATGTGGCCTGTCATTGAGTAAACCACTAGGCAGGTATGTGTGTATTTTATTCCAAGGAGTTGATGCAAGTTAAACACACTAATAGAATCAGCAATATGCAAAGGTAGAAAGCACCTTAGATCATCTGAACCCAGCTTTTTCCCATTGAAGTATGTGAACTGCTACCTTCTATAGGAGAATTTGGATTTCATATTACATAAGAACATATGAAACATATAGTTTGTTAAAACAGTGGCAATCTGGAGATCCAAGCCACCCTGTACATGGAGGTTTATTGGGTCCCCACACAGAACTAAGGAACCCATTTCTATAGATATAATATATATATAGTGTCCCCAAGTGTTGGGCTCTGTCTGCTACTCTCAATTGTGTGAGGACCACAATATAGAAATTTGCATGATTATTATTTAGACTAAATAAGATTCACTCCATACCAAGCTTTATGCATGAGTTACTAAAGAGTGAGAAGAATCTTTGCCTCAGTGCAAAATACTTGATTTTTGAATCCTTACTTGCTAATTACTAATTTTGACATTAGGCATGCTAGTGGTTAGTTAACTCATAAGATATACACTTTTGTCATTTAAAACAAGGTTGTGTATGGGGTGGCATAACACCAATGCCTGGACCTGAGTAGACATCTAAAAATTCCAAGATCTTTTTCCCCCAACAAGGCAGAAAAACAAAAAGAAAAAGCTTAACCGCTGTGTACTTTTTAACCCATGCTGTGTACTTGTGTAAGATGAATGGGGAGGAGACATTATATGAATTTTGGTAGGACATCAGGCATCCTTAAGGTAATGGTAACTGAAAAGAGTAGAATGTAGGCAAAAATTCTATATTATACTGATCAGTCTTTTTGTTCCAAGGTCAACATAGTTTGGGCATTAAGAATGTTTCAGGGCCTTTTTAGGATATTGTTATATATTTCTGTCTACTCAGAAAATCATATGTATGAAAATTACTATTGTTATCTCTCTCTCGATCTCTCTCTACAAAACTAGTTTTCTTTATGATGGAGGGAGAGTCAGTGAAGATTAAAAAGCTCCATTCCAGATTGTGGACATGATGCCCCTACAGAAACAGCTCCATGGGCTCTGTTGTTGGTTTAAACTCCTTTCAGTGGTGTGTCATAGTCCTTGCACTATGCTGTTTTGTTTACAGTTGTTGAAGTCACCACAGTTATCCACACATATTTTTGTTCTTCTGTTTGCAATGCTTCCACAAATGTGGACATATACTATATTTACTTTTTTAATGTTATAGAAACTCTCCTAAAACCCCATAAAGAGAAAGAGACTCAAAAATGAGTGTCTCACACATCAAACTGTTTTTGCTTATAGCTGAAGATGCAGGAAAATGCAGAAGAAAGTAGGATGGATACAAAGTCCTGCAGTCTCTCCTTTTATTCCTATCAAATATGGCCCTGCTTTACAGCTAATTTCCTTAAAAGAATAGTTTGTGAAACTGAAGTAAATCATTGCATCACTATCCCAGATAGAGGTCTTCTATTTGATCCCTGTTTCATTTTGGACATTTTCAAAGCAGAAAACATATTCCATTAGTATTCATATAATGAATGTCAACATGTGTTCCATACTTTTAATTTTCTGTCCTCAAGAGTGTGGACTTTGTTGCCAAAGAGACAGAGGCTCAAATCCCAGGCTTGACATTTACTGACAATGTGGCCTTGGGCAAAGTTACAGCACTCTTCCGAAAACCTATTAACTCTTCTGTACTATGAAAACAATTGGATTTTACTTCCAGCATTGTTTAAAATTTGGAGATAATGTATGTTAATCAACATATGTATTATGCATGATTTATACATATATTGAATATCATTAAATATTATAACTGTCAGAAATAGACTAATTGCAAAGTAAGCAATAATTAAAGGTGATCTATACATTGATCCAAAAATCGAACAAGCAAAATTCAGAACTCATTTGATCACCAATAGCATATAAGTCCTATGTAAAAATTTTGAAAAAGTAAATGACAAATATTGATTATGAATGCCAGTTAATAAGGCAAGTTTACAATCCAAACTGATTAGACAAATATGTTGCTTTATCACAACATTTGCAGTTGGTATGAGAAGATTTCCTTGAAAAGCAAGCTTGGTAGCAATGGGGGAGGTATATATTTTAAATGAGGAAATTGAGATTCAAATTCTTACCCAATTTTATGAGATGTGATAGGAATAGAAGTGATTTAAAAGCAGAAATTTAAAAGACAATCTTGAAACGCAGTGGGAACAGTACAATACTGGGACTGTTCTATTCCTGCTTACTCCTACACAGGCACTTCCTTTTTTTGTTGATTTTTTTTTTCCTTGGGTAATATTGTAAAGTAGAAAATGCATATTTGCATTTACAGAATGTCAGTTATCTTGAAAACTAAAATGCATAGCTTTATATGCGTAGTTTCAAAAAGGAAATTACATTTAAAGCAAAATCATAACTTTCTCTCACTTTTTATATAAGTCAGTGCATATACTGATGAAGAAACTAAAAAGCTTCTATAGAAAATTGGACTCCATCCAGCTTCTCTCAGGTATTTTTATATTTAGCAGAGTTATGAATATTATCATGGGTCTATATGCCTAAGAAAGAAGTAAAATGGGTCAAGCCTAAAATATATTTATCAATTCTAGCTTTACTTACTGTTAACTATTACATTTTCTTGATAATTGATGATCCTTGAAGTCTTTCCTTGACTTAAGATACAGGAGGAAATGCTCATGTAGAGAAAACATTATTATTGATGCATGTTCTTGGGATCTTGTGATTTATTTTATAATATACAAAAATATATGCTTTTTGAAAAAATACCCTAGTTTCGATTTGTATTTATTTTACATAAAATTGTTGAAATTGCCCGTAGGTATGTATTTATAGAGGACATTAATATAGATAAGTGTTTTATCACTCTCATACCTTTTTACATATGCTCCTTGTGTGCACATTTCTCTGTTCTTAGAAGGACCGTAGACAGATCAGATCAGCATTAATCATTGCAATGAATTATGTGTGTGTATTAGCTGTCTAGAGAATCAGGTATTAGTTTACTTTTAGACTCTGCTACATGGGCGAATACACATTGTGTTTTGGTATGTGAAGTAATTATGTTGCCTGGTTTCCTGATCTATGATTTGAAATTAGCCATGTGGAAATTCACCTATGGATATAAGAATCTAACTCCCTTTTTCCTTTCATGTACCTTTAAAGCAAGGAGTTAGTTTATCTTGTAGTAGCAACAAAAATGGGACAATTCATTTGTTTAAGACAATGTATCCAGGTCAAAAATATGATGACAATCATGTCTAATGTTTATATTCTGGTATTTAAAAAAAAAGCAAAATTGTCATGGAAAGACATAAAATATAATGCCAGACATAATACTGAAGACTGAAAATATACCTTACATAATCACACATACAGATTATATTATATGGCTAATAGTTAGTTTGTAAATTTGTAAATTCTCCATAACTGGAGAAGTCTCATTTATTTATTCAAAATATATATCTTCAGGACTTGCTATATTCATGCCACACCCTTTAATCTAAATTATTTATTTTTCATTTTAACCTGACTGAATAGTCAAATATGACCCTGGCAAATGATTCCTTCTCTTCATTTGGATGCCAATGTTGTGGAGGAGTAATAGAAAGAAAAGGCTAATTCTTTTAACAAAAGGATCTTAGCTAGTGAACAACTATACATCTCTATGCATATATACCTTCTGGAGAGAAGACTAAAGTCATTGAGTTGTTGAAAAATAGACATATCATTTTTAGAATAAAATAAGAATAGAGTTGATCAATGAAAGAGTTAATAATTTCTTGTGGATATGATGCCAAATAAACTGACAATATATGGCCTCTCTTTCACTTCTTTGATATCTAGTAACTGACTTGCTGACACCCAATATATAATGCTTAATTTTGTTGTTTTAATTTCTTTAGATCTATCCTACAGTCCTAAATAATGAAGGTTTTACTGCTTCATTATGTAAAACAATTTGTAAAACACTTCATGTAAAACTATTTGTCATCCTTGAATAAAGTTTCAATTTATCATTTAATTAAAAATATGACCAATGGGCATCTACTCATTGCTATCATGCCACGAGGTCTAAGGAATTGACTTTCATAAAAGTGAACTTGAAAAGGTGGGTATATTTCTGTGATTAATTTGGGCACAGTGCAATCATTATAAAAATATAAAGTTCTTACTTTGTTTCAGTACATGGGTGTGTCTGAATTTTGAAATACTTTTTTTTTCATTAGTTTTATTCTAAACTGCATAGCTGAAGAATGCCTTTTCAGTTAAACATGAATAACCCAGATTAGTGAGCATCAGCAGAAACTAAGAGAATTTTAAGCCAGTGTTTTCTAAATTGGGTTCTTTGGAACAATGATGTCTTTGGAGATGCTAAACATGGCAAGTTTTTAAATTAGTTGATAAAATTGTATGAAGTTTTATCACTGCCCTGTGAAGTACCACAAGTTATAGAGAAATCCTGAAGCAGTGGCATTTCTTAATTTGTTTAATGTATCATGTGATATTTTTTTTTAAAAGACAAATCTTTTACTTTTGTGTTCATGACAAGTAAAAAAGACAGTAGATTCTTCCATATCTGGATGAATTTACCCATGACCAGTTTTAAATCATGGAGGCTTTGGATAGATTTCAAGTGGTTAGACCAATACATCCTGACACTTTAAACAGGGAACAATTTTCTGTAGACAAGGATTGACAAAGACTGCTCTGAACCTAGTTTTTATAGCTAAGTCTGCCAAGATTGTTGGAGAAACATTGCTTAATTTTTACTGTGGCTAGTAACAAATATTTAAATCAAAAAGGGGTATAATTTAGAATGACCCAGGAGAATAGAGGTCAAATTGTATATAGATATAAATATAGAATAAATATAGAATTATTGAATGTGTAGCTGCTTTAATAGTATATAACTGCTGAATATGCTTATATTTATCCAGGCCATCCTACTTGGAACATTCAGAAAAGAGATAGTTTTCAACTTTCATTCCTAATTAGCTCAGTCTTCACCAATGAACACAAACATTTTAGAGTTCATTATTATTCTTACCTACATTTTTATAGCACACTGACCTATGTGCTATTTAAATTCTAGGGTTTTAATTTCATCATCATTATTGCAGCTTTCCAAATGCCACTGGATGTAGATTAC
Organism: Urocitellus parryii; assembly: GCF_045843805.1. Classification (NCBI taxonomy): domain Eukaryota; kingdom Metazoa; phylum Chordata; class Mammalia; order Rodentia; family Sciuridae; genus Urocitellus; species Urocitellus parryii. The sequence continues at coordinate 198,089,629 of NC_135531.1, read as the reverse complement.
TGCCAAGTAAGGCTTATTATCAGCAGGCAGGGGTTATGATGTACTGCAGACAGTAGCATTCAGTTAAGGCCAAAGTCGTTTATTTCGTGTGGCTAGCTTACAGCACACATTATGCAGGAGAAACATATTGACAAAACTACAGAGGAAATGCCCAAGAAGAAATTCTTTTTAACATTTACCTTGAAGTTACATCCCAAAATTTAACACTTCTCCATTTATTTTTATCATAGAAATTGTTTCCCTACATAAAAAGCAATGTAATTTTGTAGACAAATTTTAATGTAGGTTCATAACTTTCTTAAGTTGATACATCTAACATGCAAGTTTTACATTTAAAAACTGCTAAGAAATATGCTAAGAAGTATTAGAAAACATACAATTTAAAATCCACACGATATGTTCGCAAAAAGAATCTCTTGAATTTTATGTCCTTTTGGTACTAAATATCAGGTTTTGATGCTTCTGCCTCCTAGTGAGCTGTTACTGAAAACTAAAATACCTTTAATACTAGCCAGCTGAACAGAAGTTCATCCTAATAATTACTAAAGGGTCATTGATTCCTACAGATTTTAGCCCTTGTCAAGGGACTAAATATTTGTTTGAATATTATTTCTTTGGGATTCAATGCTAGTAAAGTGAAAAGATAAAACACTTTTGGGTGTATATTCTTTGTATATCTGTAGAGTTTGTTTCTTCAACCACAGTAGTTTTTTGGAAATCATTGCCTCAAAAAATGTTATTGCCCTTTTCTTTATTCTTTCCACATACAATATTCCACTCTTATTTAGTTTTACATTTCATGGTTTGTTTCACTTACCTGTGATCAATCATGGTCCAGAAATATTAAATGGATAATTCCAAAAGTAAATAATTTGTAAAATCCTTTATTTCTTTATATTATCGTAATTATCCTATTTTATAAATAGTTATTATTTCTAATCTCTTACTGGGCCTAATTTATAAATTAAACTTTGTAATAGTATATACATATAGAAAACATAGAGGTTCCAGTACTGTCTGTGGCTACAGGCACTCCCCAGGGGTCTTGGAACATGTCCTCTGTGGATAAGGGGGCTTACTGTAATATAACTTAATTGCTTTTCCTTCCATCTCTTCTGTGCATTCATTTCAATGAAAAGTTGTCTGGATTACATAAATTCAGCTTCCATATAGATAACTAATCAAATATGACTGGGCATAGGAGTGACCAAGTATTCCCTGAGCTTTTATGAAATGATATCCTTGTCCACTCTAGATTTCTGCAACCTAATACCAAAAGCAACTTACAAATATCATTCTGTTTCTCAAACAGAAGGTCTTAACTAACCACAGGAGAATTTAGCTACAAAATAAACAAAAATCCAGGAAGAAAATTAATCAGGAAAAAAAAAAGTCAGCATTGGTTTTGTGACAGTTACCAATACATTTAAAAGAACACCACAATAGAAATGCTCAAATATCTACTGAAACATTGAAGTTTGTAGAATCCAGTGAGGCATAGCTACATAAATGATAATACCAGGAAGAATAGCTCAGGGTGCTTAAGGTTTGTGGCTACATAGTAAAGTCTGTGGACTCGGTATTTGTAGTTACACAACTCAAAATTTTATCACATCCATCATATATGTCAATCATCTGAAATACAAATCAATCCAGTTAAAAAATAAAAGGGAACAAATAGGTTTAACTCATTTAACTGCCAGGATAAATAGTTCACTCTTCTATTTTCTCTGAAAGTGTGATTGGCACTTTAGTAGAAAGGGATCATTCATAGACAGAGTATATTTAGTAAAATTGGTATTTATGGACTTGTTTTTTATAACCTTATTTAACCTAGTTGAGTTATTTAAAAACATACTTAGTAGAGCTTTATATATACATTTACTAGACTGGTTTTAAAACAATTTCTCTTTGATTTCATCACACAACCCAAAATTTTTCTTTGATCTATTTTGCTTTCATTTCTGTCAAGGAAAGGAAGTTTCCAAATGTTAAAGGTAAACTAAACATAGCGAGGAAATTAAAGAGATAAAGAGGTGAGAACACCAGTTCCTCTAGAAGATTTCCTACCTCCTCTTCAGGAAAATGGTTTCCCTAGGACATGCAGATATTATTTCAGAACCCTTTACTCTTTGACAAATGATAGCAAAGACTAGAAAAATTGAAGTTTTTTTTATTTTCAAAAGTGAAAAATATAAATGTAGTATGACATATTTAGATTACTAAGTTGAAAACTTAAAGTATAAAAAAATCAGTAACTAGAAAGCAGACTGTATTCTCCAAATTAATGAACAATAAAAAATTCAAATCCCATCTCATTTCATTTTTATGAGTATTAGTGTACCCTGGGAAGGGAGTGAGAGTGGAGAAGACACACCATATTGATTCCATTATTCCACATCAGCAATTAATCTAATGGATCTCAATAGCCCCAAAGAAAGAACTATGGAAAAGAGTAGGATCATTTGGATTTTATATCTGGTTGAATGTCATTTTTCTTGGAAAGTGCTGCTTAATTGTTTCGTGAAAATCTACAGGATTCTCCTTATGTGTTCCCTGAAATACTCTGATTTAGACAAACATTTTCAACAACTTCAGCCGTGACTTAAAAATATACATATATATTTCAGCAGATTTCTCAATGATACAGAGCAATGAGGCATAGAATATGATGAATGATAGAAACAAATACAAACTTATAAAAGAGCAATTTTATATTGCTCCTTCCACCTGTTCCTGACTAATTAGTCATGCCCAGATCTAGTATACTCTGGTATATGCAATGATATATGCCCTAACACATATCCCAAACCTCCTAATTACTGTTTCCAGAACCAGTGATCTGCCACATGTGCATACATGCATATATAATGGTATTTTCTATGGATTTGTGAGAAAATGTAGGAATGACAGAGATTAATGTGGCACATAGGTTCACAGGATTTGAACAGTTATTTACTGACATTATCAAGGTAATACGCAATGTAGAGGAGCTATTTATGGCCTTTCCAGCTTGGCTCACTGAGGCACATAATAACCAAGACTATATAACATAGAAAAATGTTATAAGTATCGCACATTTTATACTTATTTCCACTTCTAGGGAGAGGAAAAATTTGGAACCTGATAAAAATCTCACTTTTTGTGATAAACTGTAGTGATAATACTGAGAGAAGGAAGAAAGTAGCTGTATCATAAATATTGGTGCATGAAAGTCTTCCGATATGAATTATTGCTTATTGTGGACTCTTAGTATATTGTGACTTAAATCCTCTAAACGTTATCAAGGAAAAGAGAGTAGTTGACCTAGACTTTATTTAACATTCTAGCACCAGGTCCACATACACTTGATCTTTTCTACTGTCCAGGATATATGGATATATCTGATAAAGTGGTTTTTATCAAATTTGGTATTTATCACACTTAAGTGAAAGATGGGAAGAATTATATAAATTATATAAAGATAAGAAGAAATAGGATATCACTGGGTGGTCTTTCGTAATTGAAAAGGTCAGAAAGGGTGAGATAGATTATGAAAGGTTCAACCCTGGACATCATGGAGAGAAATGCTGTGCAAAGCCAATTTAACTCTTGACCTGCCTTCATGAGCAAATAGGCTTCCCTAAGAACTAACCCCTCCATAGAGAGTGAGAATTACCTGTTTTATTAAACTATTTTCATTAACTGATGTAAATAATAAAATGCATTTAGAATAATGCCTGACTCTACCATTTTTAACTATTGCTATTGTGTTTTTTTTTTTTTTAACAATCACTGTGTATTCTTCAGATCTACATGAACTAAACATGAGTAATTTTATGTGGTTTAACTACATGTAAATTTTCTCTAAGTTTGTCAGCAGATGTGTTTAGAAGTTACAGTTTCCTATTCCATCCTTAGGACTAACTCATAAAGAAATATTTAAAATTTAGATCCCCAGTTATACTGGGGACCAAAATTTCTATATCACTCCATTCAAAGTATCACCATTTAAAATAGGTATCAATAATCTCTGTGCTCTCAAGTTGACACAGTATGTAAATGAGCAGTAGTTGAAAGAAGCAAGGATATTTCCTAAATAAGATTAAGCTCAAGGAGATTTTTTAAAAAATGCTGTTTTCAATAATTAAAGAGGAAAATTAGTTTTTTTTTCAATATTATTCTAGGGATAGAAAAATATCCAAAGGTAGAAACTACTAGAATATGAGGATAAGTTAAATCTAAGAGCCCTCCCAGCATGGAGCACCCATCTCATTAGGTGACATTTCCTTTCACGGATGTGGAACAATCCATGAACTTGCATCAACTCTGAGGCAAATTCATGTAGTCACTCTAAGTTTCTGTGTTACAGCTGTGGCTATTATCTGATGTCCTCTTTGTACAGCTCCAAAAAAATGTTTATAATTTATGAATGTTTATATCTATAGCAAGCACATCATTGAAACTTTCTGTTCACCACCATCTTCATTTTGAGGATAAGTCCAAAAGAGGTGACACAACTTCCTTAATGCCACATACACATCAGTGACTGGATTGGAAACTGCAGTCAGATGTCTATACTCAAGCCTGGTGCCATTTCTCTGGTATCAGATGCTTCCATCTTTTAATTGTAATAGTTTAATGATTCTGGTTTTTTTCCAGGTTGGGGATTTTAAAGTTGAATTTAAGTATTTCTGTTCCTTTTACTCTTCCTGGCTTTGTTGTCCCTCCGGGATTTCACCTCAGGTTCCAAATTTTTTTCTCTTCCTATAAACTTATTATCCTGCTACTTTTCATTATCTCTTAAGTGATTCTCTACCTGCTGTGAGTCTGCAGCTGTGCCTCTGCCCTTATTTATTTCTAAAGCAGACTTACAAACAGCAAAATGTTCGTGGTGTTCAGTCTTTGTAACTCATTTCCCAGCATTCCCTGGAGAAAAGGACACTGGTCAAAGCCACTAAGCTGGAAAAACTAAAAAAAATCAGGATTTCTAAGAGAGAAAGCAGTATGGCAGTAAATCAAAATTAATTTCTTTTTTTTTCATTTTTTTTCTTCTTCAGGAATTTCAAATTCAAAATAGCCCTGTGCCCACTTATTTGTTTTTAATATCCCACTACTTTAAGTGAGTAAAAACATAAATTGAGAAAAAAGAAAAAAAAATATAATGCCCATCAACTAATAAATATTTTTTGTGTGACCCATCATCAATACCAAGTTTACAAATCCAAGGATCTCTGGAGCTATGTAGTGCCCATTTGTATTGCGCAGCATAAACAGAGGCATAACAATGGCTTATGGATCTTTATCTTTGCTCCTTATTAGAAAAACATAACTAAATGTAATACTTAATGAATTTGACACTTTTGAATCTGAATGAATAAAGCAGATATATCAAGGATTTGGCCTGTGGTGTTGGAAATATACAAACGTTTCTGTGAAAATTTAAGAGTTCCATAGCTAACCCATGTAAAGATCTTTCTCAATTTTAATTTTCATCAAAGAAAATTAAATGTGTGGAATATGTAAAAGGGTTTAATTTGAGAAGATCGTAGAGAAATTGTTACTTTCAACATTTTCCTAGACGATGATAGTTTTAAAAATTTAGTGAATATACCAGTATTTTTCATATTTTTTACTTAATGCCATCCTGCTGCTAAATGGAATATTGATGATAATTAGGAATTCAAATTGCTAGGTAAAGCAGATTAATAAATCTAATATTAAGGGAACAAGTATCCCTAGAGGAAAAGAAAAAAAAATAAGTACTTCTTCAAAAGTGATTTTTTTAAAAAAATAAGATTGGGCCTCTGAACTAGACCTATTCTTATTACCTGTGAATTTTGAAATGACAGTGATTGACATAACTTTCTCATTTCCCAAATGCCCATGAAATACTTGCTCCTCTAAATACAGTGATGGGTCAAAACTGATAGTTCCTGAGAAGGAACATAACTAATTTCAAAGACTCCTATGCTTACCAGCTTTGCTTCTGATGGGGCAGATCAATTATTTCTAAAGTAGGAAAGGGAAGGTTAATAGATTGATAAGGGATAGCCTGTGGCAGTATTTATGTGGTGATAGTCTGCACCTGGGAATGGTTTGGGCAAAGGCAGAACTAGAATGTAAGTTGTAAAGAGTTAAAGGATGTTTGAAAGAAAAACTGAGAGATGAGGGCTGGGGATGTGGCTCAAGTGGTAGCGCGTTCGCCTGGCATGCGTGCGGCCCGGGTTCGATCCTCAGCACCACATACCAACAAAGATGTTGTGTCCGCCGAGAACTAAAACAATAAATATTAAAAATTAAAAAAAAAAAGAAAAAAAAAACCAAAAAACTGAGAGATGAACTTGTCACTAGACAACCAAGCCTACCTATGATTTTATATTAAGGGAATGGTCAGACAAAACCTGTAACACTGGGGCTTTTTCTGAGCAATAGAAGAAGGAAATTATCTTAGGAAGGTCATGACATTAAGAGTTGCAGTGATTCTCATCTCAAGCTATATGTTAGAATCATCTATGGAGATTTTAAAAATATAAAAGATTTGGTTTCATCACCCAGAAATACTGAAATCAGCTTCTCTAAAAGCCAGGAATTCGTATTTCTTTAAAGATCCATTGCTAATTTTGATGAGTAGTCAAATTTGAGAACCACCTGTGCTATGAAAAGTCATTCATGTGTTTTGAGATAGGCCATGTGTTTGCTGGTTCAGCATCTGCACTATTACCCACCAGTGGTGGTTGACACCTGAGGATGCCCTGCCATCCTATGGAGGAACTGCTGCAATTCTGCACCAACATCCCTGTGAATTATTTGTAAATTGGAATGATTTTCTTTTGGAAAATAAGCCAAGAGAAAGAAAATGAATATAAATAAAAATATTAAGTATTGGTCCATTTATATTTATTAGTTTATGAATGGTTTTAGTTATATTGATGAAAAAGAATAGAGTATATCTTACCCATTTTTAGTGACTGGATAATGAATGAATTGGACTGTAGATCTTTAGTTATCCATGACAATTTATTTGCATTTGTGTATCAAATACTTTTATTCTATCAAAATAGTATATTCTTCATTGGTTTAAATGGTATGTTTTAAATATAAATCTAGGATGCTTATTCAATCAATTTGGGGGATAATGAAGATTCTAGTATCTAGGAGTCAAAGCAAAACTAATCAATTTAAGATAATTCAAAAATCCAATAAATAGTCATCAATGTACAAAAATTACAAGTGATATACAATATATACAAACTTATATACAATAAAGTTTGTGGTATGGACTAAATATTCCTCATCCCAAACTAAGTATTTCTAATAGGGAGTAGGTCCCAAAGTGTTATAAATAAGCTACAGCTGAAAATGGATTTCACTAATTCAACAAGGAAAGGGGGGGATTACAAGCAGAAGGAATAAATAAATGATAGTCCTATTTTACATATGGCTTTACTTTCTACAGCTTCATTTTCCAGTAGTCAATCATGATCTCAAAATATTAAATCAAAATTCCTAGAAACAGGTATTTAATAAGTCTTAAATTATACAATGGTTTGAGTAGTATGATGAAATTTTGCACTGTCCCCCTCTTTCCTGGCATGGATGTGAATCATCCCTTCATGAAACCTAACCACAATGTATAAGCTATCTTTCCATTAGCACTTAGTAGCCATGTTGTTTATCATATTGACTACAGAAGTGTTCAGTGCTTGCGTTCAAGTAACCCATATATTACTTAATAACAGCCTCAAAGCACAAGAGTAGTGATGCTGGCAATTCAGTTATATCTATGGGAAACCATATAGTGCTTAATAGAGAAAAAAAATGTATGCTGAAGTTGCTAATATCTATGTTACGAATGCAACATCTATGTGTGATAGTATGAAGAAAGAATAAGAATTTTTGCTTGTTACCTTGGACTGCAAAAGCTATGGTTCAGTGTGCAATAAGAGCTTAGTCAAAATCAAAGGCCATCTAACTTGTGAGGAGACACGAACAGAAATCATGTTCATTGACAGCAATGTGTTATTCCAAAAATCAGTTTTTGTGACTTCATCCTGTCATGTAAGCATTGTATCATCTCAGGTTGTCATAGCAAAAAGCCCAGGTATAGCACAATAAGATATAAGAGATTTTGAGGGACAGAGACCAAATTTACATATTTTACTACAGTATAGTTATAATTGTTTATAATTTAGTTACTACTGATAATCTCTTATTCTACTAATATATAAATTAAACTTTATCATATTTATGTATTTATATGTATAGCAAAAACATTTTGGGTAGAGTTGGGTACTTTCTGTACTATCCAGCTGTGTTGGAATGTATCCCCCCAGATAAAAGGAAACTACTGTATATTCCCACACCATATACAGGAATTGATTTGTAGACAACTACAACAAGAGTACATGTGAATGTGTATGGAGATTGAACAAAAAGGCTTATAGGAAAATAGGATATTAAAGTATTGGTAGTTTTTTTCCAAAGGACAGCAGAAGAAGTGTGCCTGATAGTACCATACTTTTACACATATTTTTAATAACTGCCAATGTTTTAGAAACATTACTGTGAAAGTAGTTCATAGAACTGATTAGACAAGCAAAAATTAAGCTTTAAAGAAGCAAAAATATTCCAGATCAGAATAGTATAAAACAGAGTAGATTTGACACATTTTGCATATAGACCCATAAGGACAAAGTGGTCCACCGAGAAAAGCAAAGTAGGAAAGGTGGAAATCATTTCAATATTCTTGTTTAGATTTGGGTATAGTAAAAGACAATAATTTCAAAACAAACACATAAATCAAACTCTGAAGATCAAGTTGAATTTCTAGAACAAAATGTGTTCTTTTCAGACAATTTACATTCGTGGTACTTGACATATCTGGATCTGTTACTTCTCTGATGAAAATATCATACAAAATGGGTCTGGGATTCAGGTGAAACCAACTTTGAGGAGAAGTGGCTTTGAGCTACTCTTGAGAGGGAACCCAGATCCCACAGTTTTTATCAATAAGGAAAATTATTTTTATGGAATACAATGTCCCAAAGTGGGTCACCTATCATAGTGCAGTTCCATATCTTACTGTATTTTACTCTGCCATTTGGCTTTCTTTATTAATGGGAGACCTTATTCAGTGTCTTGAAGGAGGAAGCCTCATCATACTGGCCACAGCTAGCACTCATCTCATTCCTCAAACAGTTGCTAGGAGAATGAAACAATTAGAGTTGGTTTATATTACATTACATTCATGGAGCTGAAATTAAATCCTTTTTTTTTTTTTTTTTGGACCACTCAGCTGCTGGGATGAAGGCCAGCAACCCAACCAGTCTTTACTTTGATAGTAAAGGGAAAATGTGTGAGGGTGAGGAAATGGGAAGGAATAGATTCTAGGAGACATACAAGGTATTCTGCAGAAAATGTTATATACATATACAGAATAATGGATATCTGGGATTAGATGAAACTGTCCATAGTAGAGAAAATGAATATCAAGAGAAAGTTCAAGAGTGGAATTAAAAGGACTGACAACATTTGAAGACAGAATTTTAGGATGAGGCAATCAGACAAATATCCAATTTTGGGGGAGAGTGTAGTTTAAAAATTCCTATAAATACTATATTATATGACAAAATCAAAAATATTGTCTACATACTGGAAGGATTAAATGGGGCAACATCTTGGAGCTACTAATAATTCTCAATGGGCAGAGGATGGTGACAGAATTTAAGAAGGAGAAGGACTGAGAGAATTTTATATTCACTTATGCAAGATTTAGAAACGTTGATGAAGATGAAGTATGTTGGGGGAGGAGATGTAGCCCTCAGAGGGAAAAACCTGGATGAGTGGTATTGTGGAAATTAGGTGAAAGGATTTCCCTCAAGTAAGGAGAGATCAACATTACCATATTATGAATAATTTTAAACTTTAACAGACCCATTGTCTGTCAGCCAATCACTGAGAGAATTAGAAGAAAACAAGATGGCATGATGTCTCTAGTCTTAGGTATTGTGTATCTCTGCAGCTAGTGTTGTGTCCATGATGAGGTTGAAGGTGGGGACAGCCCAAGATGAGCTCCTTCCCAGAGAGCACCAAGGCTGTTCATAGTAAGAGGAGTCCCAGGCAGCATGACTCAAAGCCTTGTATGTCTAAATATAATTTTTGTTAAAAAAATAAAAGTAAGGTGAAACATAAATGAGAAACACACAGACTCCTGAAGATATATTATTTGGGGCCAAAAATTAAATTAAAAAGAGTAAGGAGATGGTTAAAGTTGTTTTTTTACTTGACAGTTTTGTGACTGCTGATACTTGGGACAATAATTTCCACAAATAAGAAAGATAAAGATGAGATTTCATCAAGTGAAAGGAAAGAAAGCTGTAGCAAGTATGGTTATGGACTGAGGGACAGAATTCAACACATTAGGAAATTGGTGACAGATGATATAGCAAGTGAGAACAGAATTGGTGGGCAAGATGGGATCAAGAGCAATGATGGATAGGATCGCTTGGAATTGGTACATTCATTCTAAAGGGCAACACTGTGGATGTTCTCATAGGTAGGAAGGAGAGAAATCGATGAGCTGATTTCTGTGAGTGTCTTGCTTAATAGATGCTCTCTTCATGTGTTAGGGCTGTTGTAACAATGAACTACAAACTTAGCTTAAATGGCAGAAACCACAATTTAAACAACAACAGTTAAGACATATACATTGCTTGCTTTATCAGCATGTGTTTATGGTCTCATGGTGCCAGAGAGCACAGTGTTGGAAGAGCCTCTCGATGTGGTAAGAAGAATCCATTCCACAACTCTTCCTAGACTCTGTATCTCCTTGTCTTGTGACAATATAACTCCTATCTTTATGGAACATTCTCCCTGTGTGCATGACTGCTTTGTAAAGAGATGTTGCATGGCATTGTTTTCATAAGGACACAGGCCATTCTGAATTTGGGGTGCACCCTTCCCTAGTATGACCTCTTATTAACTATTTCTATTTACAGATCATAGTCAGATCTTGGGGATTAGGATTTCATTATACTGAATTTAGGGACACAATTCAATCTGAAATAGGTTCTGAATAATGGATGTGGAAAGTTTGGAAAAGCAATTGTAGAGAATAGGAAGAGGAGATGACAATATGTAATTTTTCTTTAGAAAGTCAGTACAATAAGTAAATCCTATCAATGAATGAGTAAAATCAGCCTTTCTCCAAATGTATCTGCTTTTTGCAGATAAATTTAGCTTAGCAATAACACAAGAATACAAATTATTGTGATGATTTGATGGTTGACACTTGTCTATCATGTGCACATGTGTCTCATTACACACATCAAAGAAAGACAGACATATCATTTAATGAGTAAAGTTAACAGAGACACAGAAAAAAAAGAAGACTGATGAGTCCTGTAAAAAGCCTGTCTATGAAAAAAAAAAACTTAAAATACATGATTCAGACTAAAAATATGTGATGATATGAAAAATAGCAGAAAAAAGCTTAAAATTATGTTGTAACCTCAAAAATTTCTCTTTCATAGGTCTTTAAGAACAAAATTGCAACATCAGCTGAGATAAAAATAGTTTTGAGAGGGACTGAGGAACATTTGGATTTTAAATATCTAATAAATAGTGGCTAGGAGAAGCTATAGTACCTAAATGACACTACTTGGTACTACATATTTAGAACAACCAGTCCCTATTTCAAGATGACTTATATCGTCAAGGGTGGCCCTTACCATCAAGACTGATTTCTTTCTAGGTTGTGAGTCCCAGGCATATCATCTCTAATAAAAATCTTACAGGAACAACTTTCTTAAACTTGCCTTGAACCCCATTCTATCCCCTACAGAAATCTATCATGTGCCTTTATTAGCAGGGCCCTAGTTTTAATATGTGCTCTGAAGGCTGAGTTCAGTAATTTGGGTTTTAAAGAGCTGGATGTTGGTAAAGTCTATGCTTTTTTTCCAAAATATCCCTTCATGACTTCTTAGTCTTCAGCTATCAGCCATCTCATTTTCATTATTTTCCTAATGTCAATTTAATTGTGTAAGTATTTGAGTCATTTTTCATTGTAAAGCTTTATATAATGAGCGAAAGATGAAAACAATTACTAAATATAAAAGACCTCTAATAGTTCTTCCTAGACACTTACTGAAATTATAACCATTCATGTGTTTAGAAGAGGTTACTCAATTTATATTTGTTGCCTTTATGAACATGAAATGTAAGTATTACCTGGTGTGTGTGTGTGTGTTTTGGGTGGGGGTATTAGGGATACTCTTCCACTGAGCTACATCCCCCAGCCCTTTTTCTAATTTTTAAATTTTGAGATGAGGTCTTAAAAAATTGCTCAAGCTAGGCTTAAACTTGTGATTCTCCTGCCTCAGCCTTCCAAGTTGCTGGGATTACAAGCATGTGCTACGGTTCCTTGTTTGATTTTTAATGACTCATTGCACAAAAGCCATCATCATACCTTTAAGGAGAAGCATAATGACAACTTGTGAGATGTCCTAGGGAGCTGTTTCCTATGGAATGGTCACTACTCTCTAGGAGCTTACCACTTAATAAACACATGTGCTCACCATAAAGGTAAATTGAAATTTAAATATTAAACCAAAACACAAGATACAGAGTTTTTGTTTTAATAATGAACACATTATATATATTTCTTAAAGCTAGTAGGGGAGAGTGAAAAATGGATAGGAAAGAAAAAAGTTAAAGAGGTCAGTGTTCAGTCAGTCTGAGTAAAGATGAGGTCTTTATTTCAAGCTCTAATGCATTCTTTCCCTTTAATCTTACTGTCATGACAGGAATTGCTCCAAGCAGTCTTGAGAACAGGTGAAAAGAAAAACAAAAACAAAAGAACCACAGGTAGGATGATCTCCAGAAATGAATAGGAGTTTAGGGTTAGAACAATTTGGATTAGAATTTTTGAAAAGGGTGTTGTGAGGATAAAAATATCGAGGAAACCTATTATGGTTGTTCGTGAAGTACAAACATGCTGGCAAAGAATTAGGGGTTGAGGTTTGAAAATAGGAGACATTTCCAGAATAACTTATGAACAGCTATGGGCTGAGGGGCAGGGGTTCATTCTTGTATTTGTTCTTTACAAAATAGCTTCTTGGGACTTTCTTCTTCACTTGTCTGGATTTAGGTATGTTTGAATTTTATATACAAATAGATGGCAAGTGAACATATAACATCTTTCCTTCTCTGTCATTTTAAGATTAGGCACTTCTAGCAATGAGATAAGAGAAGTTGTCAGTATATTATGAGATGCATAAAATCACCAACACTGAGATCCTTTTTTATTCAGGCCTTTTAATTTCCAGAAAATCTGCATCATATCCTTACCAGCATTTAGTATTGTCCTTTAAAAAAATATTTTAGCTGTTCTAGTAGATTCTAGTGAAATCTCATTGTGATCTTAATTGGTGCTTTTCAACCTAGAGAGATATATTAAATTTGGGGTCCCACCTTCTGAAGATCTTTATTTAGTAACTCTGAATACCGCCCAGAAACAGTGCTTAACAAGGTCTTTATGTGGTTTCGGTGACTGGTCAAGTACAGTGACAAAAAGAGTCATTCAAGAATTTGGCATTATCAAAGATAACTGAGGGAGTGAACAAGTAGATCAGTCAACAATAAGAAAGCAATTCAATAAAAATGGGCAAAGGGCTTGAATACTTACCAAAGAAGATATAAGGATATAAAATAAGCATCTGGAAAGATATTAAACATCATTATTCTCTAGTCCTCAAGGAAATGCAACTTATAACCAGAGTGAGATATTACCACACTCTTATTAGACTGGCTGGGCGAAAACTTTTATTATTAGTGCCAAGTGCTTGTGAACACATCAGAACTCTTATTCATTGCTAATAGGAATGCAAAATGTTATAGCCATTTCAAAAAAGAGTTTTACATTTCCTTATAAAGTTTAAATTCCACTTTCCATTGATCCCTGAAATCTGACTTACATGTAATTACCAAAGAAAAATTAAATTTGTGTCAACACAAACTCTCTCTCTGAAGATTTATAAAACTTTATTCATGATTATTAAAAAGGAAAAACAACCCAAATATGTCTCACCTGGAGAAAGGATAAACAAATGGTCCATTGGCAGTTGAAAGGAGTGAGGTGATAGGTTAATGCATTTATGGTTTGTTGTGCATATCTAAGTGAAAGAAGCCAGAATCAGCATACTCTGTACTCCATAGTTCCACTTACATGACATTTTGGGAAAGCAAAATTATAGGAATGGAGAACAGACCAGTGTTTGCAGAAGTTGGAGGCAGTAGAAAGGTTGATGGCAAAAGGCCAGCTCAAGGGATTTATGGGAGGTAATGGGATTGTTACATCTTCCAGTTTCTTTGGAGATACTTATCAAACTCATAGTACTTCCAACCAAAAAGGATTTTATATATGTTAATATTTTTTAAGTGAATCAAATAAAATATCCCCTCTTGAACTTTAGGGCAAAAGGGAGGGAGGGGAAGGGAGAAGTTGGGGTGTAGGAAAGATGGTGGAATGAGATGGACATCATTACCCCAAGTATATGTATGGAGACACGATGGTATGACTCTACTTTGTGTACAACCAGAGACATGAAAATTGGGCTCTATATGTGTACTATGAATTGAACAAATTAGAATAAATATTTTCTTTATATCCCCTCTCTTTGTTTTTGTTAATATACTAAGACTGGCACATAGAAATAATAGGGAATTAGTAAATATTTATTGAGTGAATGAGTGATTCAATAAATTTTAAAGAATAATATGAATTTGAAATTTGTTAAATTCTGCAACAGGTAGCAGTATTTATATTCTCATCCGAACTCCTGAAACAGACAGTTATCCTCAGTCAATGAGCAAAAGTAAAGATTTTGAATGAAAGAAATATCACCATTCTTGGTATCTAGTTAACAGTTATTAGGAGAGCATTACGTGACAGTTAAGATGTAACTCTGAAGTTTTATCCTGGGTACCACTTTCATGCTATGTAGGTTGGACACATTGCTTAACCTGAGTGCTTCCCCCTGTTTTATTTTTTCTTTGTAATATAACAAATTTCAAGGGATACTACTTATCTCAGTCATTAACTCTGAAGAATAAATAAATGTAAGGAAGTTACATCAGGACCTGGCACTTAATAGCACATACTTGATGAAAGTCAGCTAATGTTATTCTGCCTCACAATGTAGAAAATATGTCATTCATATGTTTTCTTCCATTCTCTGGATAGAGAATGGTGGTGGTTCCACTATGTCCTCTCCCATAGTTCCACTATGTCCTCTCCCTCATCTTTACTATGCAATTTATATATGTCTGTGTCATATATATATATATATATATATATATAAATTTGTTACTTTATATTTATGTGCATGTATATATGTCCATATACATATATAAAGTAATAAAGTATGTATATTTATATGGATATATAATACATGCATATAAGTTTAATATAATATGTACATATTAATTTATATACTCAATATAGAACATAATAAATTATATGTTAATAATATAGACAGAGAATTTTTAAGGTTGGGTTCTCATTCAATTTTTCACTTAATTCCATGGAAAGTGAGCAACCTCAATAAATCCAAATCTCTTCATTCCTGAAGTGACTGAATTGGCCTAGGCAGTTTGCTGGGCCTTTTTAATCTTGGGATTCTCATTTGTGCATCAGCAATGGATTAATGCAGCAGTTTGACTGCTCTATCAGAAACAGCATTCACGTGGTCAGATGTATGTTACCTATTGTGTACAGGAAGCACATGCAAATTCCCCTCGTCTGTTTCATCTGAGTAAGGGTGACCTTTTGCAATATGGTCTGAATTATAAAATCTTTTCAAGCTGCTGTAAGTGAATAGATCATCTGCTCGTAGCACCCATAAAAGTCATACTTGCTGTCAACTTGAGAGATTTTGGCTCAATGCTCATGTTTCTCTTTCCCTGTCACAGGAGAAAGGCAATTCTTCTTATGAGGAAGACAGGATGTACCATGAGAAAAATATGAAAAATAACCCATTCTTGGTTCCAACAGTTACAGAAACTACATATTTGAACAAAAAAGTAATTATATTTTGTTGTAATTGGTCAAACTTTAAGCTTTACTCTTGCCTATAATATCATGATTTAAGGTAAAGTTAGGCTATATGCTTCAGAAAAGAGCACTCTCCAATTTCTATCAAAATATAATCTTTACTTCCTGACAGACTATTTACTTTGGTCTAATATAAATGCCAAATAACATTACAGCCTGGGAAATAGAATTTAAGTTAGCATCTAAGTAAATTTGCCTAATTGAATATAGTAGATTTATTAAACTGAATCATTGGAGATTTGTTGAGATAGATAGCAAATATTGTGTATTTATATGTACATATATATGTATGAATATAAAATATTTTTAAAATGATGGTTTGGAAAATTCCCGGGATTCTATTTATCACATAAATTCATTCAATCTGGAATATGACCATTTATGACATGCAGGCCAAGTCTCAGGAACTATTCTTCAAAACAATGAAGGTGTTATCTGGCTTTCCTTTTGACTCTCTCAATATAGTTATGTATATAAACTGAGAAAGAAAAGTGATGAAACTTGATTGAAGCACAGACATAAAATTCATATCTTAAAGGATGTGTTCTTTAAGATTAAAATGGGAGTAAAAATGTGAATCAAACTATCAAAGTTTGCACAGCTGTCACCATGCTTTAAAGGTGACAGAGTTTTGACAATTTCCAAAATCAGGCAAAATAAAGTATAAGAACTTTTTGAGATAGGGTTTTGAAATGCTGATCTTTATTCTTTCATGTGTTTGATGGGTCAAAAAACCCCATCAGATCTAGTCCATGTCTCCTTTGTCTCTCTGTTTCCTCTTATACTTTAAGAGCTCGGCTTACCTTGCTCATTCTCTGCAGGCACGTGGGCAGTGGAGCAGAAATTTACAGAAGATCTTGGATAGTAGCTTGAATCTATTCATCCTTTTTTATCATTGGAGTGTTACACCTGCTTCCATTAAAACTCACAGACATATTGCTCATCACAGTACCTGAAGGTTTTTCCTATTTAGATATTATTAAAAATCACTTACCTGATCAACTGATCAGTAAATTATCACACACTATGTCTGAAAGTCATATTTTGGGAGGATTAAAAAAATACCCACAGGAAGGTTTTTCTTCCTTAAGGAATTTTTAACCTAAAGCACACTTACTCAAACTACTAGGTGACCCAAGATCTGCCCCAGGTGACCCATCTTTGTAAACCAAACCCAAGTCCTCCAGGAAGACTTGATATTCTGCTCTATTTACTATCCCTGTACTTTTTATTGTCCTATTTTAGTTATTACCCCACTGTCATATTATCACTAAGAGCCCACCTTCTATACTCAGTTGCCTAGATTAAATGACTATTAACAAAATATTTCAGTCTCCTCCCTTCTAAATAGGATTAATAAAAGTTCTTCCTCTTTGGATTGTTGTGCTGAATGGAGTATTACCATGATCCTAAAGTGTTAATTTAGTTAAGTATACATTGCAGGAATTTGTGGTTATTTATTAAACTCTTCTGAGTAAAGGATTAAAAACAAAAGTCTGACATAAAATGGTTGTGGTAAAGTTATAGGTAGAAAAAATATTCTGTGAAAATAGAAATTATATGCTGACCCATTGAGTGGAGCAGGTGCTTTGGATGGGGGTAGGCAAGTTGGTAAGGAAAAAGGATAGTCTTTTATGGTCAACCAGACAATTATGGTACCAGATGATGCAAGTAGGATATGCTTATATCTAATCATAAACATATTAAGCATATCAAGAAACATCAGTTTCCCCTATTTTCCTTTCTCATATACATCTATACCAAACTATTTAATGTTTGTTTATTCAGTTGTCTGTTTCTACAACTAGAATGTAGATCCCATTCTGATAGCACCACTGTTTGCATTCTCTTTATCTCCATTTAATGAGTGCTTAATAAATAATTTTTGAATAACCAAATGGAATACTGAAAAATCCAAATATGTATTCAAAGTGCAGGTATAGATTTTATAAAGGAATCTCAGAAAAAGAAGTATAGATAATCAAATAGAAAATCAGATTACAGAGTAGCAATGTAAACCAGGGAAACTTGATTAACATGAGTTTGTAGAGGGCCAAATTTAACAAGGCATATACAGTATTTTTTTTTCCTGTAAAGGTCTGTAGCACAAGAGCCAAAGAAAAACACAAAAATAAAAATGCACCCCATTATTGACATGAAAAACACACCAGGGAAGAGGTTAGAGAAAGCAGGTCTTAAGTCAGTAATTTTTCAGGTGTGATCTCTGAATAAGTGGCATCAGTCTGTCTTGGGAAGAAAGGGGCTCAAACATTTTTGAGGGAACTCACCCCAGACCTACTGAGTCAGATACTCTGAGGCAGGGCCCAGCAATCTGTTTTAGAAAGTCCTTCTTTGATTCTGATATAGGCCAAAGTTAGGAACCAATGCCTCAGTTGCAAAAGCTGAAATGTGAAGCTTGACAGAATGAGTAGTGATTACTACGAGAATAGAGGGTGTTATTGGACCAGATGTGAAGACATTTCAGTGGTTGCACCAAACGATAATCTGGTTCTTATAATTAATTACTTCCTGGAACACTGCTATGACCCAAGCTCTTCATACAGCTGCCTTGCCTAGTAGACAAACTCTTTCCATTCTCAGCTGCAATATGAGGCTAAAAACATTCATACATATTTTTTCCCTTTTTATTGCACAGCTGCCTGACCACAAGGAGCAAAATGAAATTAATATTCAACTAATTGTGTGTGACCATTGAAAGTCAAGTTAGTGAGAGGGAGTGGTATTATAAAACTGAGAAAGAACCAGAGGGAAACAGGATTAAGATCTCACTTGATAGCAATATGAAATGCTTCAGAGTATAGGGTTGGACTGGCATAGAGCAGGAGGTGGCAGATGTTTACAGCAGATGTGATAATGATATGGTGGCTCTCCATCCCAGCCTCAAAATATCTTTTCCTCCACTTTTATCTGGAGTAAGAATTGGATCAAAATATTTGTATGTAGGAGTGTTCTGTTACTATGTGAAGGATTCTGGAAGAAGTCATATACCTTTTCTTTATTCTAGTCATTGCCCCCCAGCATGAGTTCATTTGTTTAAACATGAAAAAGGTGACTATTGACCATGAAGATTAGATAAACATCAGTTATGCTATGTTTTACAGTGTGGGGGATCTTAAATACCATGATTTTGGTCTATACCTTCATAAATGACACTCCCCAATTTCTACCAAAATATAATCTCAACTGTTTTATGTCTGAGCTGAAGATATTTTTTGAGTATTTATCCCAGATGTAAAATAGAAATCACCTTATGAAAGATTATGTGAAACTTGAGATATCCAAATTCATACCAGAGAGCTGTTACAAAATCAATACAAGGCATAGAGATGACAAATTAACCTGAATACCAAGAAATGAGAAATTATGATGAAAGTTAGTCATAGGCAGACTTAGGACATAGAGTTAGATAAAATCTCTACAGATTTTCTACTATCTATTTATGTATATAGTACCAATTTCTTAGGTATAAATGTGTGAGAGAGTAATCACAAATGAGAAGCTATGAAAAATTCTGGCATTGGAGATAAGGGTGAGGATGCTGACACAAAGGCAGAGGTTAAGAGTGAGCTCAGTTAACTACAATCCTTCAGATAAGACCTGCTGACTTTTTAAAACTTGGCAGTGCCTGGTCTCCACAGAACTTTAGCTGTGGACTATTAGACATAACATCATAAAATTAGTGAATTTGATTATTATGTACGTTTCAGGGGATTTAATGAAAGGTGATTTATTCTTTGCTATTGTCGACAAAAATAAAATATTCAAGTGAGGAGTGTACCTAGAATATCATGACCTTAAATAGTTTGGGCCTATAGTTAAAATTCTGTGTAGTATGTGTTATGGACAATAACTCCCTCTTATACAAACTACTCATCTTTAAAACAAAACAAAAATAAAATCATAAGAAAGACAGTGGAATGAATCTGACATAACTTTCCTATGTTCATATATGAATACACCACAGTGAATCACAACATTGTGTATATCCACAAGACTGGGATCCTAATTAGAATAAGATATACTTCATGTTTGTATAAATATGTCAATGTAGATTCTACTGTCATGTACAACTAAAAAGAACAAATAATTTTTTTAAAAAGATCATAATTATAAAGTGTTTCAAATTTATATAATTAACTTTTTATTAAAAAAAGGGTAAATACATCATACATTATGCTAACAATTCTTAAAGTGTTTCATTGTTGATTTTGTTACATTCTGTTATAGAGAACTCATTTTAGAGATAGTTTTTCCATACTTTTTTCTGCTTTTGTTGAGAAAACAAATCAAGATGATTTAATTGGTCTAGAATTGGCTTAATCTTCCTAAAAGTGTGAACTAGATGAGCTTTTATTATATTCCTATAAAAATAATAATCAAAATGTATACTTTTGAACTGACATTCAGAAGTCATAATATAATAAGAAGAACCTAGTTTGATGCTCATTGTGTTCTAGGAGTGTATCTCACTTTATGCAAATTTACACTTTTATGAAGTAGAAATTCTGAATAGTTTTAGACTTGAGATGGCTTTAAAATGCAATAATCTTTTGGCACAAAGCTTAACAAGGACAAATATTGTACAGTGAAACAAAAGGTCAACTGATTGAGGATATTTAAGTATGTTCTTCATCCTTATGCAAATAGAAATGGTTCATTTTTGTGCTATATTCTACAAAGTGAAACATAAAACTTTGATAATTTTTATTGATTCTACTCTTTCTGTAAATATCATTGCAACATTATTTAGGGCTACTAATTTTTTTCTGAATAAATTATATTTGCAGAGGTACTTTATAGAAAGTTATACTCCAATTAAGGCTAGTACCAAACCATAAGTATCTAATTAAAATACATAAAAGCTCTCCTTGGAACAGAAGGTTAAACTTGTATGTGTTTTCCCTATGGAGATCATTTTTGTACTGTGATATTTACAACTAATATGTAGTTTATTGACATCATTATTTAAAAAGCTAAAACATGAAAGAAACATAAGTGTCTTAGTTTTTTTACATTCATGTAAGAAGCCCTCATTTGCTTTAAGAAATTATGTTAAAAACAAAATGGTCTGATAAAGGCAATACTGTTACAGGACATTTTCTTTTGTTAATGTAACTCAAAAAATGACCAAAAAAATCGCAAAAAGGTATTGAAGTTTTAATTTATATATAAAGTAAATAATGTTCTCAATATTTATTAATGACACTAGTAGTATGGCTTCATGTATCATGACCATTGGTTATGATGCATTATATCTCTTAAATGAAAAGTGCATATGGAAATGCCAAGTATTAGAGACTTGGAAAGGAGAACATATGTTTTTCTGCATTGTCAAAAGTGCATTTGTTTTATTTAGTTAAAATGCGAGCATTTATTGCAATGTTAGTATTCAATTATTTTAGTAGTAATTAAATAAGAAAATTCTATTTTGTGAGGCCACATGTACTTATTGTCACTCATGGAAGTAGGTTTTGCAACCTTGAAATTACCATCTAGAATGAACATTTACTAGCTGCATTGTTTTTCTATCAAGAATCAAGAAACCAAGAAAGTAAAATTGACCTGAATTTGTAGAAGAGTTCAAATGCTAAATCCTGAAATTAATTACAAGATGTATGACCACCCTTGATCTTGATTCTAATCCAATTCTAATTAAACTTATACCATAAACTAAGAATTCACACACTGGAAGGCTTGCTTATTTATTTATTTATTTGTGTATTTATTTATTTATTTTTTAGTTACTCTATTTCATATACATTCTGAAAATAAACTCTAATTAGCTGAGTTCCTTAATGAATGTTCTCAGTGATCCAGGAAAAACTCACTGAAATAGTTTTCAAGCAAGCATTTGAAGAGCAATACATTTTTGGGGAGGTACATTCTAGATAGAGTGAGTGAGTGGAGATAAGATTCTAGGATGGAAGTTTGGTTGGGAAGAATGACACACACTAGGAATAGG
Organism: Urocitellus parryii; assembly: GCF_045843805.1. NCBI lineage: Eukaryota > Metazoa > Chordata > Mammalia > Rodentia > Sciuridae > Urocitellus > Urocitellus parryii. Next base: position 198,067,553 of record NC_135531.1, on the reverse strand, counting down.
CTGAAGTTAAGGAGTCACCTTGGGTCCCATATTAAGCTTGATGGCAACCTTTACTTTAGTAAGCTGAAAGCCATTGGGAAGTTTTGAGTAGAGAACACAGCATCCTTTTGAATGTTGTATTGAGAATAAACATTAGTTGGAAATAAAGGAAGTGGCAATCCAACTGGAGTCTTCTATAATAAAAAGGATAGAATTGACAATATGATTGTATGTATTATATGTCAAAATTCATTCTGCTGTCATGTATGATTATAAATAAATAAATAAATAAATAAATAAATAAATATTTTTTTTAAAAAAAAAGGAATGAGAGTCCTGAGCAACTGGAGGTAAGAAGTGTTAGTTAGCTTCAGGATATAAAAATTAAATATAGGGCCAATACAATTTTCTGAGACTGGATGTGTGGCATGAAAGAAAGGAAAGAGTACAAGAACACCCCAAGGTCATCTCATATACTTAGAAAACTTACCTTATTTTCCCTTCTACTCCCAAGCTATTGAGCTAACACATATCCTCACATACAGCCATGTGTGTGCATTCCTCTTCAATAATTCAGATCAACTGATAAGTCTACACAATTAGGTTAATTTCTCTGTGAATTGTAGAAATTAAAAATGATATGAGGGTTAGAGCTAGTTAAAAGATTTGAAAGGGCTAAAATCTTTTATTCTAATTTTGAATTAGATGTAATTTTGCTTCAGGCTAGCTGGAAGAGTTTTGTAAGTGACAATTTAAGCTTAAATTAATCTCACTTTAAAGCCTTTTTAATAAAACGTTTCTATGAAACAGTGAAAAGCTAGTGATATGAGGGCTGTAACATTCCCAGGAATATGTAATCTAAAACTATAACTTAATTTGAATTTTACTGTGCCTTTTAATTAAATTCCAGATCTTCACAGACAATCAGTATACATGTATAAGACACATCTAACCAGAAACTGATGTGAAGTGGAGAATTTAGGCATTTATCTTGATAGTGAAAGTTCCAAATCTGGCTTCTGAGGAAAAAGTGTGAGTCAGGCTTGGAATTTCATTAGATATAAATACTAATTCAGCACTTATTCAGTTCTATATTTGTCGTAATCTGTATGGACACGGGCACATTTTTTAGATGGATAGAAATCTAATTCATGCAGACTTTGTATCTAAAAAAATAGACAAGCATTTATTTCAGGATTGTGCATTTTTTAAAACCAAAATTAGATAAAATTAGGCAAAACCATGAAGCTCCTTTAAATGTGGGATATATTTTATTCTTACAGAAGCAATCTAAGGATAAATTATGCAATATAAGAAAAGTAAAATTTGTAGGGTTTTTCTATAGTCTTTTTTATTTTACAATAATAAATTATTTTTTATGATTTTGAATAGCTTTGTATTTTGTAAAGGGAGTTCTTATAAGGAGATTGAGTTCAATTGAAATTTCAGCGTATGTTATAAAGTTTACTCAGAGTGTCTCTATCCCAATATGTCTGAGTTTTGGTTATTCATTTTCACCTGAAGGGAGATATTTATTTAGTAAATGGCAGGGCCATTCCAGGAATAAGAGACAGCATGATTTAGATATCAACGGGAACTTAAGAAGAATGATGACAACAATGTTATTATAGGCACATTTAATCAAAGAAAGTGACAAACACTTTGTTGTAAAACACATAAATACTAGTTGATAACTAATTCTAGCCACATAAAAGGCATTAACTTTTTCCCACCGAGGCGGAGAAAATCTCATGGATAGCACATAATTATTTACACTACAAATAATAGTCTATTAACATGCAAGACTTTGTTATCCCACGTTCATGCTTTGAAGGTAAAACACTAAAAAAATGGAAAGAGCATGTAAGTAAACATATGAGCAAAAATTTTTTAAATTATTACTTCACGCTAAACAATTTACATTTTTTTTCTATAATTCAACACAGTGTTTACTGAGCACCTACCATGTGCCAGGCTGTGTACAAGAATTGGGGACATGAAAGATCAAATGATGCAAACATAGCTAGTTATCACACTTGAAATTGAAGCAACATTAATGACTGGAAGAGAATGGTTTATCACTGAATGCATCTTTAATTATAATCACAAGTCTACTATTAACATATATGTTATATATGTTATATGTTATAAAAAATCTTTATAACTAAAGATTTTTTTATCATTTTAATTCATGCAGAGTTCCTGTTCTAATATTTCTGCTTGACTATTAAGTTTAGGGAAAATACCTTTTGGAAGGACAAGGACAAATATGAAACTGTGACTTCAATTTCATCAGTTTCCTGCCTCAGAGGACTACAAGCCAATTTTTCTAAAGATGATATTTCTATATTTTGTCTTTACATCACTCCTTCTGTCTTTAAAATATATTAAATCATTCTCGAGTTCTAAATATTCAGTATTGTCCTCTGCTTTTTGCCCCACTTTGCAACATTTAAAGTAATAAATCCATCCCATCTAGATACTATCTCACTGCTTTCCATTCACATCCATGACTATTTCCATTTTCAGGGTAATACGCTCCTTGACTTTTTGATTCCATATAACCTTGGAATACTGTTAACCGGTAATGTTTATAAAAGAAAATTGAGGATCGACTTATGGTTGCTGCCTGGTTTTGGTTTTGCCAAAAGAAAACAGTTAAATGTAATTTCATTTCCACTATTATCATTTTCTTGAGAAAGGAATTTAAAACTACCCACCCACACAGTAGGACACAGATATTCATAGTCTCTTTTAATTTCCTTTTGTCAAACTGTAGCTTTGTGTTTCTAGATTTTATCATGGGTTAATAGAAATCTTTTCCTCTAATTAAGGATCTGAGATAGTTTTGGGGGCTGCTGATCTGCCCCCAGCTACTTTCTTCCTACCTGTCTTCTCCACAATCCTGACCTTCTTGCCCTCCCCCTCGGCTGCTCTTACAATAGTAACCATGGTCACACAGTAGCCAAGTCCAAGAACTGTCACTTTTCATTGTACTGTAGTGTTCCCAATAGTTGACAGTCAACTGTCCACTTCTTTAAAAAGCTTTTGTGACACTGCTGTAACCTGGTTTTACTGCTTTGTGACAGCTCCTTTTTTTTGTTTGTCCTTCTTTTCACATAAAATTGGGCATTTACAGTTTCTGACAACAGGTCCTAACTTGACATACCTCTTCCCTCTGTGTAGTAATAATTCTTAGAGTTTGAAGTACTACTTTGATGAAATTGACTCCAAAATAAATATTTTCAACCATATCTAATCATAATCCTTTTTATGGTGATTCATGATTTAGTAGTTTATTTCTAAAAATGTGCTACTACCTGGATATTCATTATCATTTCAGATTCAAGCCATTAAAATGCAAACATATTTCATTATATTCTTTTAACTCCCTGCCTTTCCCACTATACAATACAGATTCTGCTACTCATGTATTTAAGAGACTTCAAGGCTACTACTACAATAAATATTCAAATTATGTAAATAATAATTTTTGAGATGGTTCCTTCTTATTAGCCAGCCAGTCAGTCATTCTTATTGATTATCCCTCTTCAATTCTCATAATTTCTCTTCTCTACTTTCTAGCTATATGTTGTAATAATGAGGAAGTTAGTTGTTTTACCACCCAATTGATGTAATAAGTGCACATATGTGATTCTGTAAATATTTTATTTGTCTGGATATGCTGAATGCCTTTTTGATTGATAGAGTTTAGTTCTGATACTATTCTTTTTTGCAAAAGCAGTTACTTTTCATCTGTTATGAAATGATATCTTTTTCTACACTAAATATCATCCTTGATAATTCTCTTCCTCTGCTAATCTGCTTCTCATAACTCTTTTGTTTATGGATTAGCCTTGTTACTTTTTAATTTCATTTAACCTTGCTAGTGTTAATTGCCTCTGTCCGAAATACTTTCTATGCCCCTTTCCACCTTTCCAGTCTTGGCTTATTTGAAAAGATAATAATGATTATAAATTGTAATTTCCTCACAAAAGTAAAGTGAATGGAGCAAATTATTTTAGTACCCAAAGCCTTATCCTCAGCACAGTCAGAGTGGTGGCACATAATATGTGCCAAATAAAAATAGACATGCCACACATTCACTCGGGTTCTTTTCATTTAAATCTACTTAGTGTTTTCTGATTTCTGTGCCTTAACTAACCCCCTTCCACTCCACAAATGCACTATTCCCATGACATGAGGACACTATATCATATAATTCTGCTAAAACTTAGTTTAGCTTTATAGATGAAGGGTTAAAGGCTCAAGAATTTAAAGACTTGACAGATTAAGGACAGTTCTGATTCTTTTGTAGAAACTGTTGGAGCCAGTATTATAGAAATTCTACTGGTTTTTCTAGTCTTTCAAAAACCTGAAAATTCTACTGTGGCCCTTTTATTTCTAAAGTTATTTTTAAAATACATTAATCACACCATAAATTTAATATGGTAGGTGTGGTAAAATACTAAAACTACCAGGTAACAAGACTTTACTAAGTAAGCTTCATCCCTAACTATGTGACCTTGAACATGACCACATCATGTCTTGGACATCAGTTCTCTTTTCTGTAAAATGATGGTGATGAAACAGGTAGAGTTCATCTGTTCTCCTAAGCATTAAGTATTGTGATTGTCATAATAGTCTATGTGGAATATATTGCAATTCCATTTGTCTGTTAAAACCAGAGGAATACGTATCTGACCTATTAGATCATAATTTGGCTCCAAATGAAGAATTGGGTGCTAAGAATAGATTTTATGAAATGAAGAATGTGATCTTCTTAACAAAATGAGAATCCAAAGTAAAAATTAGTTTGATTTAATATAGTCAAACATCTGGATATGTGACTAAAATTTTCAGTTTCCATATGGATGTTTAACACTGTATGACTAAAATCAAATTTATAAGACTTGAAACTAAATCCATGTCAAAATAAATAATCAGGTTTACCTAATTTGAAAAAAAATGATTTAGAAATTTGATTATTTTAGCCTTACAGATAAGTGATAATGAACTATTTTGGGCATTTTAAAATTATTTTATAGTTATATATAAATACATTTTATGTAAATTTATTTTATATAAATGTATATAATTATATATGTTGTATATACATATATATACAATTTAGTAAAATATGCAGTTACCTTTAGAACAAATACATAGGAAATCATCATAAAAGTGATTTTTACATAAAATCCATTTCCCTCTTATTCGAAAGTTTACATTAGTGCTTCCTATTTGCTGTGTCTCAGACCATACAACTTTTTTTATATTATGATGTTCTCTTCTGTAAAACTCTCACCAAAAATACATCAAAACAAAATATACATAAAATTAAGGAAAATAAATGTCATAAAATAGTAAATGCATAAAGAAGACAAGTGAGCCCATAAATATGTATGAATTTCTTAGCTGATACTTACATCTCATGCACTCCTCTGTTCCAGTAAAAGTAACCCAGAGTGTAATTTCATTTCAGAGGTTATAGAATGGTGGGTGAAGTTTCAGGTATCTGGTGTATCAGTAGGTTAAAAGTATTGATTACAGTGGAAATTAATTTTAAAGACACAACAGCAGACCTTTAAACTATTTAGCAGAAAGCATACAGTTTCCTATGGTGGAGAGAGATATAATTAAAAAGCTATCAATAGGCTGGTATTGTCAAAACTACTTTGTCACCTTAAGCACATTCCTTATAATTATCTTAAGACTTTAAAGGAGATTACCATTAACCTCAGAAGAAAAAGGGTTACTATGCTTTCTGGTGTGAGAAATTGTATCATCATGTAGATTAAACCCCATTTGACAGTCAAATTAGATTTGGGAAATGATTGAGTATTAAACCTACTCATGTATATTATGAAATGACACAAACTATGAGGGCTAAATGGGAGAAGAGAAAGGTTTCCTCTTTTTCAAAGATTTGGGATTCCTTATGTGCATAGAATACGATTTTAAGCATATATCAGAGACATAAAACTGAAGCAATAGAAGGAAAATTCAAAGATATTTTTAGACTTTCCCCAAAGATTTCTTTTCAGCTCTCAGACAGTACAAAATGAGTCAACACTTAAGAAAGCCAGAAATAATATAACGAGTCTGCAAAATTACAGCTACCTACAGCTCAGATCTTCAATCAAGTAATTGTTAAAGGCTCTCTAGAACGAGGAACAAATATGTTCTCAGCTGAACTTGCATAATAATTTTAACCTTATTGTCAAAAGAAAGAAGTCATAATTAAGATAGTACAATTCATGAGGCAGTGAACAGCACAATTGCACCTTCTTGATGATTAATTCCTATCCCTGAGGTGGTCTCTTCAATTGTAGAGCAACAGAAACCATTGCGGACTTCTTTCCATGTATATGAAGTGAGTTCCAAACACCAGATAATCAGCAACTATCCTTCCCAGGTGATGTTGAACTAATAGCCTTAGTTGATGTGAGCAATTTTCACCTGCAGGGGAATTAGTTTAAAACCATATATGTACTGGGATACTAGTCTATCTGTGGCTAATCAGGGTACAGAAGAGGGTATTCTATTGTCGCTAGTATTTGTAAAGAACCATGTAAATCAGGGTTTCTTAATCTCATCCTGATTGACATTTGGAATTAGAAAATTTTTGTTTTGAGGGCTGCCTTGTGCATTGTATTATGTTTAGCTGCATCCCTGGCATTTCCCAAGCAACTCATCCACCTTGTGGTGACAAATCCATATTTTCAGATCTTACAAAAATACCTGCTAGGAGACAAAATTTCTCTCACTGGAGAACTACTGGTAAAAGAGCCTTGGAAATACTATTCAGATTACATGACTACATATGCATTCATATGCATAACTATATCTATGTATACAGATATACGTGTATACAGACACATATCTGTACTCACTCTTCTCTGTATAAACTGTTATAGAAATTTTGTATATATCTATATATGTCTATATTTAGTCTTATATATACTATATATACATATCCATATACACATATAGGATTGCATACACATATATACACCTCCACATGTATACACATATATCCAAATACATATAGTTTTTATAATAAATTTATATGATAATATATGCATATGTATTATGCACATATACAAACTATATATTTATAAACATATTTATCTTTTTATCTATCTATCTATCTATCTATATACACCCAAGAGTTCACACATATAACATCTATAGGGGACTGTTTCCAGGCCCTCTATAGATACCAATAGCTAGGGATGCTCAAGTCTCTTTTTTTGGGGGAGGTGGTGATCATTTTTATTTTTTCCTTCCCATAACCAGTTTTAAAAAAATACAATCAACTCAGGTACAAGAATTCCATTTTTAAAAATCAGAGTGCAAGGATAGCCATGGCCATTGCCCAGGTTAACTTACATATTTACAGCATGCAGGGTGGCATGGCCAAGGGAGGTTAGAAGGTGGTATTACAAAATATACAAAGGTGGTCTTTTGTGCTTTACATCTTAGAACCCTGTCTCATTTCCAAATGAGACACTATAAAACACAAATCAGACTATTTACTATATAACTTATGAAAAATGCTGTACAGATTCGTGACTATAAATACAGAGTATAAATGGCTCTTGGGAATTAGTATCTACAGGGGGAAGGTCAGAGAGGGCTCAGCTTGGTATCCCAACCTGACAAGATGGAGATGCCTGGATGGGGGAGGACGGCAGAACTGCACTGATACTTTGCTCTCATATAAGCCTGAAGCTCACCTTCCAAGGAAGAATTACAACAGATGAGGTGAGCAGCAATGGTATAAATGAAAAGGGGCTCTGGAAGGCAGAGAGGAGGCACCTGGGACATGGAGCCACCCCTTAGCCCTCAGCCACATGTAATCATGGTTCCCAGGGCAATCTAGCTGCACCTGGTTATCTTCCTGGAAAAGTCTAGAGACTCACAGGCACGGAGAGGGTGGAAATGTTTGAACAGAGACTCCAGTGCATGTATGTGTGGGTGTGAACATGGATGGAAGTTGACCACTGGCCCAGAAGTCATCTTACACAAAAGAGGAACTGGAGGCAAACAGACCTGTCCCAGGAGCAGGTAATTCCTGGCCCTAGAGATGACAGCAGTGGAGGGAGTGAGACTAATGGACTTGCCTATTCTGTTTCAAGGGCTCCAACAGGAACTATTTCTATCTGGCCAAGGAAGTGGCATCAATGTAGCCTCAATGGTTGTCAATCAATTTGACTTCTAATTAGCCTAAGGTCCTCTGGCCAATCAACATCTCCCCATCTCCCTGTTCTTATCCTCCATCAGCCCAGCACAGGATCAGAATCAATCAACAACCAATCTGTGTGTGTGCACCAAATGTATCCTAACCCTCTCTGTAGCTCAGGCCTGGCTCCCGTCCTGAAAATTTGAGGACAAAGACACTGCAGGTTAACTTTGGGCCACCCACACCTGCCTAGGTAGAGAACTCCTGACAGAGTGGGGAGCATTGAGAAGTGGGAAACCCACCTCCCATTCTCTTGTCCAAGTCTCCAAACAATTGCTATTTGCCCTCAACAGGGCATCTCTGGGGCAGGGAGGCCTGTGAGCAAGAACTCTTGGGGGAAGTCAGTCTTTGCTAAGAAGGAGGCCCTTAGGCTTTATCACAATGGAGAACAGCTTTGTACATGTGTATATACACACCCTTACATGGGTACCTTCCAGAACCTTCCATAAATCCCTCCTGGAGGAGCTGGCGGTTCTTTCTGAAAAGCAGGTTCAGTCTGAGAACATCCTATTTCACCTGTGTGCAGGAGTGGCTGTGGCCACCTCCTGGCCAGCTTGGTTGTCCTCATCTCCCTTGGTGATGCACTGTGCCTTCTGTGAGGGGGGGTCTAGGGCACAGAAGCTGACAGTCTGAGTAAGAGAAGAAAAGCTAGGCCTGACGTCAAGCTCCCCACTAGGGACAAATCCCTGTGAGGCAGCGGAAAGCATGGGAAGGCAGGGAGGGTGGAGCACTCGGCACCTGAGGTTCCCCCCAACCTCTGGGTAGTCCTAGAAGGCCGTGCTATTGCAGATGGCCTTGGTGCCTGGGACATCAGCGTGGGCCTTGACCTCATCTTGGTCTTCTCTGTTCATGGCGGCATTTTTGAAGGCCTTGGGGGCCTTCATGGGGACACCCTGCACCTCCTGCACCTCCTCCAGGTCCTCGCCACACTTGCTGCAGTGGCAGCACTTGCCGCAGCCGCACATCAGGCAGCACACCCGGCAGCAGCAACAGCAGCGCTGCTGGCAGAAGCTGGTGGCCAAGGTGATGAGGTTGTCCCAGGGCTTCAGGGAGTGCATCCACAGGGGCAGGAAGTTCCAATTGCGGAGCTTGATGGGCAGGACGCGTGGGCAGCAGGACTGCAGGAGCTGGAGGCAGACCACCAGCAGCAGCAGGAGGATGATGGGCACCCCCACACCCACCAACACAGGCCAGCCGGCCAGCGAGAGGCCGAACACCGTCAGCGGGGTCAGGAAGAAGAAGATCAGGTAGAACATGGCAAACCAGCGGTACTTGGCGGAGATGTTGCCCAGCCCCTTGGCCAGGCGGATCGGCAGGCGGGTGAATGGGATTGGGTACCACAGCAAAATGCCAGAGATGTTGAAGAAAAAGTGGCACAGGGAGATCTGGAGAGAACTCTTGAGAGTGTTGCCCCGGCTGGATAAGGTGGCCAGGATGGCGGTGGTGGTGGTGCCGATGTTGGAGCCCAGAGTGAGCAGATAAGCCCTCTCAACGGTTATCACACCGATACCGACCGATCAGAGGGGTCATGGCAGACGTGAACACTGAGCTGCTCTGCACGATGAAGGTCATGCCCACTCCGACGAGGATGGCTAGGTAGCTGGTCAAAGGGAAAGGGGAAATCAGTGTTGATGGTTTTCTTGATGACAACCGCAACCTGTCCCTTGAGCACAGAGCCCAGGAGCTTGACGATCATGATCAGGCAGCCACAGAGGACCATCAGGGAGACAATCAGCAGGATGATGCCCACAGCCATATCCAGGAGATTAAAATTCACAAAGATGTGCTGGCACTTGGCAATGTTCTCCTTGTAGGTCACGTTCTTATGGTCCAGGTATAGATGCCGTCCATCCAACAGAGGGAAGGGGAAGTGCGACATTCATCTGAGTCCTATTTGTAAAAGTTTTGCACCAAATCTTGATCAGACTCTTGTTTTGGGCCGATTCGTCATTCATTGCAATTTGGTGGATGACTTTTTTATCCAGCTGAATGATGGGCTTTGTGAAGGGATCTATGATGACTTTCAGAAGTGCTGGGGCATCTTCTCCATTCTGGAAGTGGAAGGTGTCCACCACCAGGTTGGTCAGAATCTTCAAGTAGTGGGTGGCAGCCTCCAGGGGCAAGAGCACCAGTACAGACAGCCAGTTGAAGAAGTCATGGACGGTGGCCCCTGCAAAAGCCCTCCTGAACTCACTGCGGTCTCCGGCCTGCATGAGCGCCACAGATGGTGTTGGTGATGAAGGTCCCAATGTTGGCCCCCATGATGATGGGGATGGCTGCCCGCATGGTCAGCAATGAGGAGGCCACCATGTTGACGATGATGGATAAGGAGGTGCTGGAGCTCTGCACCATGACGGTCACCAGCATCCCGATCACCAGTCCCGCCAGGGGATTGGACATGATGGAGTTGTTGCTGAAGAACTGCCCGACCACTTTTCCTCCAACCAGCTGGAAGGTGCTGCTGAGGACATCCAAGGAGCAAATGAACAAGTAGAGGAACCCCAGGAGCCGAATGAATTTTCCAATCCCTTGGAAGACACATAAGAGCTTCCCTTTGATGTCTCTCTCTGACCACTTGATCCCAGTAATCCTGGAGTGCGGGCAGGTCCCAGGGGTCTTCCACATCAGTGGGCTCCTCTATCAGAGTCGCAGTGGAGTACGAGGGCAGAAGTTCAATTTTGGCTGCAGGATCACTGCTGTCATTTTTGCCAGTCTCCTTGCCTTTGGCTGGTGTGGACTGATGACTCGTGGCCCCTTCGATGTATTTATTGGAGTTGGGCTGGGCATTTTCCAACTCAGGCCAAGGAGCCATGGTCTGGGAAGGAAGTAGTTGTCAGGAGCAAGGCGCAGTCGTCAGGGACAAGATGTCTCAAGAGCAAGATGTCTCGGGAGCAAGACACCATCGGAAGAGCTGGAGAAGACTGTTGCCAGAGGGAGAGGAGAGGTGAGGCTTTATACAGGAAGCCAAGATCTACTTAGGCCCCACCTAGGTCTCCAGCCTCCCTAATCTGTTCAATTTAACTTCCACCTTAGGCCTGAAGCCTCCTAAACCTGCTCATCCCTGATCCTCCTGGGCTGGTTTAATCTCCTCTTCTCTGGACTCAAGTCTCTTTTATAAAATGTCTCTTCTTATATTGTATGAACATCTTCCCATATGCTTTAAATCATCTCTAGATTACTATAATTTCTAATACAATATAGATAGTATATAAGTGATTATTATACTGTGTTATTTTGGGAATAATGACAAAAAAGAAAAGTTATTAGTACATGTTTCAGTACAAAAGCAATTTTTTTCACATATTTTATGGTTGAGTCTGTAGATTCTGAACCTGTAAGTGTGAAAGGTCAACTATATATACATGCCATAAAACCATAAAATCTAAATATAAAGATAAGATTTTCAAAATGTTTTTTCCAGATTGACGATAGCTTTAACAACATTAGTAATATTTATATATGCTTCCAGATCTCATTAGGGTCACTCCTTTTAGATACGAAATTTTGCAGGAACAACAGAATTGAATAAGGGGATTCCCTGCAACCACATGCAAAATTCTTAAAGTTTGATAACTTGTATGGAAAATTTGTATGTAGGTCAGTATGTCAGAGATTGGTATGCATGTGAAGGACAAATGCAATATGAAATTCCAGAGATGGGTAGGAACCAACCATCATTATCTAGTAAACCTCAGTAGGAGGAGAGTGATTGAAAAGGGATGTCTTCTTAGTTGCTCATAGGAAAAAAAAAAGTCAACAAGTAAGACACTGAGAGACATTAATATTTGGTCTGACTCTTACCATCCAATCTGACTTTATCATCTAAGTTAATCTCATTTCCATGTTTCTTCTATTAATATAATTTCTTATTCCAACACTATTTGGAGGTGGAGGAGATAGATACTATTGTGTGCTGTGACATAAGAGATGCTGGGGAGAAGCTCCTTTTAAAGAAACAAAAAAAATGAACTATAGCAAAAATGTAAATGCATATAATAAATTTGATCATGAAATTTTGTTTTTTGAATGAGTGTTCTTTGGAGTTAAAGATTTGGTATCCAGGAATCCTCTTTAAAATGGGAATACTCATTGTCTGAATGTATTTAATTCATAAGTGCAATGTTTTCCTGATCTTCAGCATCTTAATAGGGTTCTAGGTAAGAGGGTTGCTAAGTGAAATTACAGATTTGGAAGGTAGAGTTCTACTTACTGTGCATGCAGGGCAAAAAAAAGAAAAAAAAAAAGAAAGAAAACAATGTTAAGTAATATGTCAAATACTTCCTATGTAACCAGGAGGTTTACATATAAAATTTGGATCAAGTGCCTGTTGAATAAAAATAGAGACTCAGATAGATATGGACCTTCTCTATTCCCTGCCCCTCCCCACCACTCTTCAGAGTACTATGAGGATCAAGAAGGATTCTGACACTGATGAAGACACATCCTTGCTCAAAAGCAAATGGCCAGCTACAATTTCTGATGCTCTGTGTAACAGGAATTCATTTGAAATAGTTAAAAACTTTTCATCATTGGAGCTTTGTGGTAGGGCAGTGGAGGCCAGGAACAGGGTAAGAAAATAGGTCCCTAAGAGATGGCTCAAAACATGCCACAAAGTCTAAATATGGCTTAGTCTAGGTCAGAATGGTCTAGACTCTGTACCTTGAACTATGTGTCTAGAGACTTCAGGAATGGATCTAATGTGAGACTACATTGAGTCTGATAGATGATCCTGTCCACTGGGAAAGAGTCATCCAAGGTGTAAGGCAAAGCTGACCCCCTTTGACACAGGCTCTCTTCTCTTGGTTCTGGGTGTTCCCCACTAAGAGCTCTCAATCCAGGAAGAGCATACCATTTATCTGGGTATCAGTAGAGGAGTACAGGAGGCCACAGAGTAGAACACAGACGACCTTAGCACAATAGTGAAACAGGACACCAAGTCCAAGGCCAAGTCTGTACCAATACTTAGGTAGCCTAACAAGTATCATTACCAGTTGCATTAAAGCTTAGTCATGAATAAATCCCTCAGCTTGTAGTCCTATAAGAATTCCTATAGTGACACATAAAGTGGGAAAGTCGCAGTCTTGATGACTGGCCCATATAGGAAAATGATCTAATGAACTGTCAGCAAATGGTACAGATGACCCTACTGGGGCTTAGGTGACACTGGGGATTATACAAATATACTTTTGTAGATCTCCAGACAATCCAATCATGTAAAGTATTATTCAGAGTTTGTAGAACCAAAGTGGAAATTAGGTTTAGTGAGGTTAAATGAATTACAGCAGCAGGGCCAGCAAGTGATAAAGGTGGGAATCACACTTTTGTCTGTTGGATGGCAAAGCCATTACATTATTTTAACTCACACAGAATCTTAACATGTATTTAGTGAAGAATAAGATGCCAAAACTGAACTTCAGGATAGATTTTTGAGAAGAAAAAAATGATGTTAATTAAGGAAAATGTTGACCTGTCCCTAAGCTGGAACCCTTTCCTTTGTGAAAGTAAACACGCCAAATTAAGTTGGCAGCTGTCAGAGGTAGACAAAATTAAATAAGAGTCTTCCCTTCTGGTTCGCATCAAGTGTAGACAGGCAAAGTACACTTAGGAGCAGTTTCTGCCGTCGTCCTTTGCACTGCTGGAAACTGAGTGCCTTGTGAATGCTACATAAGCTCTCGACCACTCAGCTGCATCCCCATCCCCAGAAGAAATTCTTATTTTTGTCACTGAATCCATACTCTTTCCACCTTTGCTTGGAAAATTCTAATGACTAGACAAGTATGCCTTCTATCGAGGTCAGTGTATGTGTATAAATGCTTGTGACATAGAATTCTTGGTTTTGTTTGTTTGTTTGTTTTTTGTTTTTTTGTTTTTTTTGTCATCAAGTGGACATATCTCAAACTTTTACACTAAATTTTGACCAAAGGCACAATATCCTTTAAAGTTATATTATTAATGACTTGATCCCAGCTAAAGAAACTTCTCTGCCCAAAAGAATTGTACCCTTTTGCTTCTAATTAGAAAATGAACAGAGAACTAATTAGATACTTGAAAACCCATAGGAAAGAAGAGTCTATAACCTTTCTCCTAAATCTAAAATCATGTGAGTTTAATAGACCTCATCTTAATTATTTAGAGCCTGATTTCTTGAGTTTCCATGCTACTATTTTTATTAGTGACAGAACAGTCAAATCTGAAGGCAAATGTATTGTTTTGTAGAAATAATCCAGGCAGTTTTATTTTCTCTCTTGTTTTGAAAGGATGACATAATTACCTGAATAACACAGAAAATTCAGGATTTTAGACTCCAGTTCTAAAAATTGTATAAATATTTTAAAAATTCAACACCTTGCAAAGTGATTCTCTACCACAATTTATATTGGAAGGAGAAAACACAGTGGAAATAGTGTCTAAAATCCCATGTTCCTTCTTCCCAACTTCAGAACCCGATCAAAAACATCAGCACTCTGGGAAAATCAGAAATCTCTCTTGGAAAGCATACCAGTATTCAACAAAGGGCCCTTTCTTTCTAGGTTTTTAAACAGGAAATTTGTGTTTAAAAAAAAACACAAAAAAGTAAATCTCTTAAACTTTTAGGCAATCATAAAAACTATGAGTTAACCTTCTATCTTTCTGCCAAGTCACTGCATGTTTATGGCAGCTGGCTGCTATGGACTCCAGGTTCACACTACATTCATGTAAGAGAAATGAAGACCTTGAATGTTAAGAAGGAGAAGATACACCCATGAACTCCATATAAATTTCCTAAAGCATCAAAATGCAAAGTGAGTCACAATTATGTGAATTGCATATGAATGTAATTAATTTGTACATGAAGAGAAGATTTTTAGTTTGCTATTATCTTTATAACAGCTTAATGTACAGGAAACCAATCATTAGTAAGCTTGCCAGAAGTATGACAAACTGCTTGTTCCAAATTTCTTTAACGATTTAATGGATGGATGTTATTTTCCAGAACATTTTGTTAAAACCTTCTATTGCTTATTTGTAATTAGAGTAAAAAAATAACATTAATTGAAAAACTTTATTGAATTAAAAGTGAAATAGCAAGGATGTAAATAATCCTGGTTTACTTGCAACCAGAATTCAAGAAAAACGAGGCTAAAAGCAATAATCTATTTCTTTTCTAACTACAGAATTTTTTTTCTTTACTGACGTCCTCATTCATCTTTTTTCAAATGAAAGTTGATAGAAGTATTTAGAAAAGATGGTAGAGAGGAAGGAAAATGGAAAAAAAAATTCAAACAATTTTTATAATGAAAATTCCTCCTCAGCTTTCAAAAGGTAACATCAGCATTGCCAATTTTCGGCATTTATTCTGCTGTGTTTTATTCCATTCACTTATCAGAGTGTAGTCTTAATGGTTGCAATGCTCTAAGCATGCAGTTCTTTTCATGAGAGGAAAACGAAAGAAAAATAGCAGGAGACAGCTCTTCCCCAAATTCCAAACTGTCTTTTCTGTTTAGGTGGTTTGCCTTTAGAATATATTTTGTCAAATAGTGCCAAAACCAGGCTAAGAAATGTGGCTAACTATGGAAATAAAATTGGGCTTCTCGTATTGAAATACGTTTATAAGTGTGATGAATTATTCTAACTATATCATTTATAATACATTTTTATAAAACAAATTTAAATAACATTACAGCCCATTACAATCAATAAGGCAGGAGTTAGTATTTACTCAAATTTTTTTAATCATCATTACATGAATATGATAATTATTAATGAATTCTTCCTCCAAGTGACTTATGTTAAATATTGTAAAATCAGATAGGCAGTTCATTGAAAACCAGAGTGTCTTCTGGCCTGTTCACAAGGTAATGTGTATGCTGCAAATAAAAATAATATAGCCTGAAAGTACTAGCTGGTGATAGAACAGGACCCATAGGGTTCAGAGAATACTCTGCCATTCAATAATCTAATTTTCTCCTCCCTGAAAATGCCCAGAATTCTCTGAAGCTCTTGGTAGTGCCAATTCTTCATGGGCACATTTATTAGCTTCCTATGTTATTCTAAAGGACAATCATCTGTGCTAAGTCCTCTTATAGGATGTGCCTATCTACAGATAATTAGACATTTTTGAACCTAGCAATCTGCACTAAATGCTGTGTGTGTTCAGTTGTCCCATATCTACCTTCTCCTCATATAACCTTCTCATAATAATGATCATTTTATAGCATGTCATTTCTTTCCTTGTGCCCCTATCTCTGGCAATGATATCTTTTAGCATCCAGAATTAAAATCTTATACGTCTTTGATTAATCCTTTTTCTTTTTTTCCAACATAAATCTATACTCAGTTGTTTCTGTTTCACCATAATTCTTCCACTTTTGTGATATCTGTCTCAATTCTTGGTTCATTTCAAACTTTTCTATCTCTAGTATCTCTGGAGGACATATATTTCAAATCTTCTTTCTGCCACTTAATAACCATATGACCTTGGAAAATAATAGGTATTATTAAATGAACCCTTATTATGTGCCAGAGAAATGTGATTCACCTTGTATTTTATATTTCATAGAGTCCTAGGAAAAATGTAGCTATTTTTTTTAAACCAACAAAGGAAACAGACTCCCTAAAAGTCAAAGCAGCATAAGACAGAGTAGGGCAGGGATTTGGGGCCAGCCCTCTTCATCTTCAGAGTAAAGTTCATGTTCATAAAACCTTAGACTGTTTTCATTAAGCCCTGATTTTCTCATCTATAAGTGAGAACTTAAAGATTGTCAGATACCTTGCAAAGGGCAAGATCACAGGAGCACACAGAAGCCATTCCTAGATTATACAGTAAATCTGTGCAGGTTTAGACTGTACATCTACATCCATTCTTGTATTGTGCTTTGCCTGTATTTTATTGCTCTGCCGTGAGTATTTTTTGTTACCATTGCAGCTACACTCCTGAAATGCAGTTTCAATCTGCTTCCCTTTAGCTAGTCTTTCTCAATCTGCTAAAATCTTACTCAAGGTCATTGCTTATGGTTGTGCAGGGGAGACCAGCAGAGAGAATGAACAGGAGTACTGTTGTTAAGCCATGTTCCCTGTGTCAGGGCTGTGTCTGCTCAGAGGGAAGGTTGTGTTTTCTATTTGGACAAAAGGCATTCTTCTGTCTCCAAACCTCCAACCTACAGGATTGAATCTCTCCTTTACTAAGTGCCCTTTTCTAATTTGCATAAAACTTTCCCTTGACCCAGACACACTCTTGTCTCACCTGATAACTCCTGTACTATTTTTATTTATTGTTGCACAACAGTCATGACAAATTTAGTGGCCTAAAAAAAACCTACAATTATAGCTCATATTTTTGTAGGTCAGGAGTCTGGGCACAAACTAGCTGGGTGTTCGGCACAGTCTCCCAAGGCTGCATTCCAAGTTTAAGGCAGACTGCATTCTAATCCAGAGACTCAAGCAAGGAAGACTCTTTTTCCAAACTGCCTGAGGTTTTTGGCAGAATTCATTTCCTGGCAGCTGTAAATGTTATGGAGCTTGCTCCTTCAAAGTCTGCAGTAAGATATCGTCTGTGCTGCTTCTAGAATCTTGCTTAAGGGCTCACCTGATAGGTCTGGCACACCTAAGAAAACATTCCCTTTGATAAACATTAACTTAAAGTCAACTGATTAGGGGCTTTAATTACACATGCAAAATCCCACAAGTTCACCATGGTCTGTTGGTTAAAAGTTAGTCATAGGTCCTGTCTACACCCAAGAAAAGAGATGATAGAAGAATATTAATCACATGAGTCATCTTTTAATTCTTCCAGGAAGGATTTCTTCTTAACTTGTCTTGCCCAGTTACTGATTTTCTCTCTTTGAAGTATCTATAGATATATTGTTTGTGTCTTCACCATTCTCATTTGTCACATAATGAACAATTATATGTATTACTGGAAGCTGACCCAATCCTTCTGCTGCTTGCCTGTTTTTTTTTTTCTTTTCCTCCATAACATACATCGAATGTTACGTATTTCATTTACATAATTTGTTTAATGTGTATTTTCTGTCCACCCTAAATTACAGTTCTTTAAGGGAACTTTGTTTTGCTCATTGATGTGTCCCATATGTTGAAAACAGTGCCTGACACATTATAGATTGTAAATATTTATTAAATAAATGCTGTAATATATTATCATCTCTTGTGTTTAATTAGAGTGAAATTTTATCAAAGTATCCTACTTTACAGATTAGTTTAACTATATCACAGCACTATTTTGGTTGTATAATCCACCAGAAGAGTAGTAATAATTATTAGCATATACCTCAATGAATGTATGATCATTTTTAAGTGATATAAGGGGACATGTATGAATATATTTTGAAGGTTTTAAAGAAACAAGGTGCAAATATACAAGGAATAAAATTAGATTCTAAATCAAAGTTCTAAATAAAAGTTCCAATATGTTTTCTGGATGATTTTTCTCATATTATGACAGTCCTGTAGGTGTTTGATTTAAAATGTTTTAATAATTGATTTTTGATTATGACCTTAGTGAAACCACACATGGATGCCAGCTCAAAGAGTCCTAAGAAAAATACATCAAGTCACCAACACTTTTAGTTTTATTGTATTGCAAGTAAAGGATGGGCTATTTGCTTCAGGATTGGGGAATTGTTGCATAGAGCAAAAGAGAAGAGAGATATGGCACAGGAGAGTATATGGCTTTTACAATTTAATCACATGGCTGGAGTTCAAATTCGCACGGTAGGCTTATTAGCTCCCTGAAGGTATACAAGTAACACAACCTCTGCTTATTAATTACTTGTCTGTTAATGACCATAATAATAATAGTAGCTACCACAGAGAATTGGTGAAAAGATTTAAGTGAATTTAAACACCTCTGGCACATAGTAAATTCTAATGAGTTTGTTTACCTTTTTATTGTTTGGGTTTTTTATTTTTTAATACAGTGATAAAAACATCTACTCACAGAATTGTTATATGGTGACCACAGTACATTCCACTTAGGACTTGGAAAACTCACTACTGATATAAAACAGTGAAATGGGAAATACAGGGTAAAATCTACAACTAAAAGAGATAGCATTTCAATATCTTTCAATTTTTGTTGTGAAATATATATAAAGCTTAAAATTCAAAATATCATTGGGAGAAAATATAACTTGAACCAGCTGAAGAAATTATAGTTTGTATCACTGGTTAACAATTTATCATTGTAGCAAAGACTTTTGAGAAAGTAACTTGTGAATCTTGTGACTCTAATTATAAAATACTCTTCACTAAGTAATTCTAGACATCTGTTTCATTAAGATTTTTCTTTAAAAATTAAAAACAGTAAGGAAGAAAATGGACTGTTGATTATGATATAATTGATGAGATTAGTGGGATGTGTCATAGAGCCAATGTGGCATAAGACACTGGTTATATACAAACTTAGTCACAAAGCCTCAGCTTGTAAGATCCCAACAGTTAAGGATTCTTTTCTCAGTGAACAATCCAAGTTTCAGAAAAGGAAGATGAAAGTATAAACAACCTGCCCATCCAAATGCTAAATGCCACTTTGGAAATCTCTTCTGGGAAGTTACAACTAAAGGCCTTCAAACTGTCCTAAGTCTATGCTTCCTCACTGCAGTGGTACTCATTCTGAAAAGAAGCAAAGGAAACAATGTTTTGGAAGGAGTTTCATATATACTATGGGAAGTCTTAATATCATAAACCCCAATTAGTTTTGAAATCAACATTTTCAGAATTTACCAGAATGTCTTTGGTAGAAGGTTCATCTGTAAAATGTTCTACCACAGGAATTTTGTGGCCAAACAATCCCCATTGTTATATCTCCATCTTAGAAATTTACAGTGCATATTTCCATATTGAAAACATTTGGATGTGCTGAGGGGAAAAATGATTTGACTTCAACTTGTCACAGTGAAAACTTACTTAAACATATAGCTATTTTATTTAATTTTAGAAATAAATGTAATTATTTCCTCAAAATTAGTATTTCTTGGAAAATATACATAACCATGGTAATTTTAACAATAATATCTTAGGGTAGATAGATATCTAGGTAGCAGGTCTTCTATATAAAATAGCTCATTTAGTCCTCACAGTAGTCTAATGATATAGGGACAGTTATCATCCTCCCTACTAATCTGGGTAACTAAGGTTTTGTGAGCTAATTAACTTGCCAAAACTCCAATCTTCTAAGTCATTGCATCTCAAATTTGTAATACCAATATCTTTAAAATTTAAGCAAGCTGAGACCCAGAAGAGTATTAATAAGTTGGTGTTCAAATAAAATTGTTATTTACAGGCAGAAAAAGAATTATCTACTTAGGCTCATTACCAGTTTGCTAGTTCATTTGCATTATGATTTTTATGTATTTTTCTTCTGAATCCCATGGTACTACCATGAGTGCAGGCCTTACCTCCTTACATTTCAGTCTGCTCTCTTGGACCACAGGCTATGAACATAGACAATATTATTCATTTGGAATTTGATATGTTTCATTAACCAACATATCAAATGTTAATGCTATGCAAGGGTTCTTGCATATGGTTAGTGTTCAATAAATTTTTGTGGAGTAGGATTGATTCATAGGACCCTGTGACCAAGGCCTTCAGCCTTTCAATAACATACTTCCTGTCCATACAGAGAATGATAACACCTATTTGTATTTCTATTGCCATAAATATTCATGATAGCCTTTGATATGCTCCATAATCATCTGAATTTTTAATAACTAAAAGGTGTTTATCACTTATTTTCAAAAGAAAGGTGTTGTGAGGACTTGTGAATTAAAATCTGTAAGCATGTTCACATCCTTATTAGAGAGTGCAGTGACAGTACAAAGACATGATCATTTCTCTGAGTGTCAAGATAAATTCAGATAGAGAGATGACACTGCCTCCTGACCAAAAAAAAAAAAAAAAAAAAGTGCCAGAAGAATATCTGTCTTCTGCTGCTCACAGCAAATCTCCCTTCTTCCTGGCCAATCTAGGCTTTGCAATGTAGACACATCCTTTGTGAGCGCCAGATTTGGAAAAATTTTATGGCCAAGTACGACTTCTAGAGGTATAGTTGACCTTGATGTTTATGGGACTCTTGATTAGTTAAGCAGGGATTCTATGTTACCTCTCTTAAGTGTTATTTTATACTGTGGCACGTGTGATTGTATATGGCAATACAAAATTTAAAAACCTGATAGGCCTCAATGAATAATGTGTTACCTGTGTAAATCCCCCATACTAAATAGACTTTAAATTGATAGTATCACACTGAACAGTGAGATAAAAGAGCCACCAGCACTTACCTTATAGGCTAATAGCTGCAAATGATTTTATGAATCATTAGTTAAGAGATGGGTCCTACCCATTTTTAAAATGCAATGTAGATTAACATATTTCATCTGTGATAAGATGCAAATAATTTTAGAGAGAAGAGAGTATCTCATGAGGTAAAACTCTCCCAATTTTGTGCCACTGGATTTTTTATTTGATTATAATTAATATGATTATGACTAATTAGAATTCCTGATGGTTAAAGGATGAAGATTGATAGGTTAATAGATCAATACTGGTTACTTAATGTTCTACGGTAGACTGGTTTTTGAAGCATGACACACAATATATAATTAATTTTTAAAAAATTGTTTTTAAGGTGACTGCTATTCGTGACATTTTTTCTAAATCAGAAAGAATATAAAAATTAGGCAAAACTGAGATCATCCTTTTGGCTAAGATTTAGTAATTATTTTACTTTTTCCATTCAATTAATGTTCCTTTCCCTTTAGTAGACACAGTTGGGTGAGTGTTCGAAGTGTTTTGTAGTGATTTCACGGTGCAACTCCCAATAAAATAAACATGAGCTGCATGGCTAAATTGAAGCATGCTGCTTTGAAAATGTACCCCACTATTTTCAGCATATTAAATTGTCAGTAGCTGATAAAATCGGGCTCACATTTGTAATTTGAGAGTATATTTGAAATACATTTTTAACCTTTCCATCCAAACTTGGTATGAAATTTAGATGGTAGTATCACTTGATTAGGGTACAGCTACAGGGCATGAAACCAATGTACGTTTTGGAAATATTTCTAAATATGTCAAAGTTTAATATATCTAGAGATAAATAGATTGTAATTCATGTCCCGTGGAGTTTGCTGTACTTCAAGAGAAAGAATCTGAACTCGTTTCACCACTTTTGTTCTGTTAATGTGCATGGCAGCTTCTCCTTCCTTTCTTTGAGTTTTCAAGGTGTCTTTGCACTTAGTCTGTTGAGTATCATGCTCACTAATCAATTAACAAATAATTACTTAGCAGGAACTGTGAAGTAAGCAATGTACTGGGCTCCTTTCCTTCCCAGGACTCTATATTTGCACTCTGATGCTCAGTAAATATTTACTGCATTGCATTTTTCTTTTAAATAAAAGAGGAGATTTGCTAGCAAGCAGGCAATATCCCCTCATGCACAATAAAGATATGTAGATAGGTCAAAGCAGATGTATCTACAAGAGGCAGTAGATAAAACCAAAGCCATCACCTTTGGAATTAAACCAAATTTACATCCAATTCTAATTTTCTCAACTAAAACTGGAATGATCTTGGCTAGTTGCTTTTCCTTTTTTTTGCCTCAATTTTCTCAAATTAAAGTAGAAATAATAGTAGAATGATCTAAAAGTGATCTTCTGACAAATAAATGAATTTATTTAAAGTGCAGAGATTCTAACTGTACCTGGCTCAAGGCAAATGTGATGAATATGTTTTGATGTTGCTATTAACAGAATACAGAGATAGTTTGGAACCTGGATTCTGATTTTCTCCTGGTTATTAAACTTGTGATATTGTGTATATAACTCTAAAACTCTGAGTCTGATCTATATTCATTTATATACATAGATTTAATCATTCTTGTGATTTTCTTATAGTTTTTTTTTTTAATTTGCAGAATGTGCTGTTCTTGTAAGTCTTGATGTTAATCATTACTTCACTGTTGTGAGGAATCAATGGAATTGTGTGGTTAGTCACTTAAGACCACTTGGCCCAATGTGGCTCAATTACATGAAACCAGAGAATAGGATTTCCCCAGACTAATAGGAGTTCCCTACCACAGTGTGAGGGTGATCATTGCACTGTGAGGAAAGGAAGTCAATCAGCTGTGAGTCAGATGGGCAAGCAGTGCCCTAAGGTTATCAAAGGTACCATGGATTTTTACCTTCTTTACACATGTGTCCCCTTTGTGGAAACATGGCATACCAAATCCATACCTTTAAGGCCTTACATTAATTATAACCTTCAGTTCATGGTCTTAAGTCCTTAAAATAAGTATGTTTATATGTCTATTATTACCACTTTGTTTTATACATCTTAAGGATTGCAAATGTATATTCCTTTATACTCACTAGCCTATGCTATATGTATACACACAGATATATGTAATTATGAGCATTATAATTATATATGTTATTTTTAAATTTATTTACTGTAAATAAATTTCCAGACTCTGGAAATTTCTGTATCCTTATTTTAGAACTCACTATGGTCTTTTGTAATTTAAAAAGGATCTTTTTGTGTACTTATTGCATCTATAGTACCCATAATATGGTAGAAATAATGGGTAACTTGACAATTGCATAAATTATCATAAAATATTTAAAGAAATAATTCCTATAAATTTTTATTTTTAAAACACTTTTGTCTCATATATTTAATCCAACTGAAAATTATGTAAATTTATGATTTTGGAATTGTACAGTAAAATATGGGGGATAAAAATACTACTAGAAATGTAGTAACATTAGCCTACTTAACCAATATTTTACCTGGTACTTGCATCTAGTCCTCATAGATGTTTTACATTGAATTTAGTTTAAACGTGTAGTCATCTGGTAGACCCTGGTCTAGTCACTTTCAGGATGATGCTATGGCTACTATCTCCAAATTCTACACATAGTGAACTGTAAGAAACCCATGGGGAGGACTGGGAAGGGAGTTTGAAGATGAAAATATTAAATAAATTGTCTAATCTACAAAAAGGAGTTAGTATTGATTCATTCATTCACAATACCATCATTAACCATTCATAGGTTTTATTAGATTTAAGATAGGAAAAAGATATTTTAATATAGTACTCTTTTATAATTTCATAACTGGTCTAGTTTTTATTATCCTTTTTATTTCCTCTTTTCAGCCAAACTGAAGCTTTTTTAACCCAACATTTTTACATTTTAATGGCTATTCCCAATAGAAAGCTATAATGCTTCCTCTTAATTTTACTTAATTATCTTCTGCAGAATAAAAGTTTTAAATAATTCCAAGAATTTTTATTTATAATTATTTAAAATTTCCATCAACAAAAGCTAAAAGTTCATGGGATATCGTTTCCTCTCTTAAAAAAACGAAGCTACTACTTTCTACTTTTTATGACAGGGAAACAAATTATGGGAGCATTTATATGCATTAGGACCTTTACTGATGATTGTAGGCTGAATGATGACTTTCCCAAAATGTTCATATTCTAATCCTGGTAGTCTGTGAATATCCCAGTTAGAGACACAGGGGAATTAAGACTTCAGGTGGGTTAAAGCTTGCAAATCAGCTGATCTTACATTAGAGAGATCATCCTGCAATTCAAATAGGCCTAATGTAATTGCAAGAGCTCCTTAAAATAGAAGAGGGAGGCAGATGAGTCAGAACCAAGGGGAGATGCATTTAAGAAGAGGTCAGAGTGATACTTAATAGGAAGGACTTCACAAGCCATTCCTGGCTTTTTGATGGAGGATGGGGGCTGAGAGTGAAGGGAACGTGAGGGTAGTAGAGGCTGCAGAAGGTAAGGCAACATTTTCCCTGGAGTCTCCAGAATGAACTATCTCTGCAGACACCTTGATTTTGGCCAAGAGACATCTATGTTAGACTTCTGAACTACTGTAAATAATAAAATATGTATTGTTTTAAGGCAGTAATTTTATAGAAATTTTTATAAAAGTGAGAGAAAATGAATACTTTCATTATATAAATTATTATTTTCATTGTTCTTCTGCCACTTTCAAAATTCCATGGATTTTCAAATGTATGGATTCCTAAATTTGGAGATCTGGATACAAATTTGTCACTAAGTGGCTATGTGATCCTGGCTCACATTTCTCTGTGCCTTCATGTCATGTATATAAAATAATGCTGTCTCTGACAC
This sequence comes from Urocitellus parryii, assembly GCF_045843805.1. Taxonomy (NCBI): domain Eukaryota; kingdom Metazoa; phylum Chordata; class Mammalia; order Rodentia; family Sciuridae; genus Urocitellus; species Urocitellus parryii. The sequence goes on along the minus strand of NC_135531.1, from coordinate 198,042,171 downwards.
TCAGCAATAATGGAATGAGAAAGATAGCTGTATGATGTTAGGAAAGTATAGTCTTCATTATTATTTTCCTGGTGGCTAATTCTTTAAGTTCTTGGAATAATGATAGTTCAGGCAAGAAGATTCAAAATGTAAGGTGACAGAACCATAAAATGATAGGTAAAATTTTACCTTTATATGTGAACAATTAATTACACTAGATCATAATGTCTTGCTGGAAGGCAAAAGAAGGAATTATTGTTTTCTTAATAATATTTTTAGATTTAGTTTTTATTAAAAATATTTTCTGGGTGGGGGCTGTAGCTCAGTGGCAGAGAGCTTGCCTAGCATGCATGAGGAACAGGGTTTGATCCTTAGCACCACATAAAAATAAACAAGTAAAGGCATTCTGTTCATCTACAAGTACAAAAGATTAAAATTTTAAAAAAATTTCTTCTTAATTTTCTTGTCTTTAGTCTCTTGAAGTTTCCTTTTCTTTCCAACAAACTATATATGTAGATATATATATGTATATATATATATATACATATATATAATCAATCTATTTTACATGCATACATATATATCCTCTCACATGTATACGTAAGATATATACATATATATTAAAAATAAGGTCTAGAAATAATATATTAAAATATTTTATTTTTTTGAACTCCTTAGAATTCAAAAAGCATAATAGATTATTGTAAATTTCCAAAAGAAGCTATCCTTGTGTTCATAAAGGATTTATTTCTCTCAATCATATGAGATGAATCATTCAGAATATAACTTTGGCTATTCACAAAATTACCCTATTTATGCTAGCTAGCTAATTATATTAGCATACCAACTACCTGGAGAATGTTTGGCAAATAGCAATAAACTCTGGAAAATAGAGGTAACCAGAAAAAAATGTACTCTGAACTAGTATACACATACATGTTGCTCATGAGGGAAATCACCAGCTTCCACTCAGGATTTTACTGAGAGTTATTTCTTTGTAAAAATATGATGAAAGAAAATTTGTTTATTTTATTTGTTGATACAAGTCAGTTCTAAGATTAGAACCAGTCCAGATAACACTAAATAAATAGGCAGTGACAATTATAAGAAATGAAAATTGACAAAACAAAAAGATAAGACAATGAGAATAAAGAGCATAGAAGAGAGACCTTAAATTCATAGCAATATGGACACATCAGCATTGGGATAAGCATCATACTGCATCTCAAGTCATCCAAGGTAATGAGTACAGTATAAACACTGACATTCTAAAGTTAACCTTGAGTCATCAAGAAAACATTAAATTACATTCAGTTGTCTTTGTTTCAGAAGGCAAGAAAATATAAATTGATTTTAGCAAGACCTTCACCTTTAGTTCTGACATTTAGTGTGTAACTATATAACGGTCAAATCACTGCCAAAGGGAGTTTGTGAACTTCATCTCAATAAATCAATGGTTAAAAGAAAAGGAAAGAAGAAAAAAATGCTGTGTCCTGTATGTTGACTGTCAGCTTTTGGTTTTCTTAAGTTGGAAAATACACTTCCCAGACACCTTTTCCAGATTTCTTGATGGATACTGCCAATGGAATCCAATTCTACATTGCAAGGTAGAAAGGAAGAATGCCTTTCTTTTATTGTGCATATGGTGGAATCCCCAGTAGCAGCAGATAATTAACAACACATGAGGCCAATAGTCCGATTATAACACGAACAATTCAGTGTAGACTAAGCCTCTTGGTCTTGGAGCCACAGAAAATTTCTTGTCCTTGGAATACCAGTTCTTGTTTAACTATAGCTACGTCTGATCCCTTCTTTTTCTCTTCTTTTAGTTCTTTCCAATACCCATGCCACCAGTCACGTACTAAAATTCATGCTGCTTGAATTGCTAACATAATTCCCTTTTTTTTTCAGACAGGATCCCAACAAATGAAAAAATGTAATAAAAGTAAGACTTTTATTAAAAAGTCTATTTGATTTGTCTGGAAATTTCAGCCATTCAGCAAGTGTAAAATATACTCTGAGATCTAAGTGTTGGTACTTGCTGATATTATAACAATAATTTAAGATGCTGGCATCAAAAGTTCTGCTTAGCAATTAAAACTACTTTGAGAATTTTCTAAGAGTGGGTATGCACAGACTACCGACTTCCGTTATTTCATAGTGTAACGTAAAGAGAAGGAGACAAAGTAGATGTAGCTAAAATATCATGCCACTATACTCTGGCATCATGAGCAGGTGACAGAGTGGACTAATATCTTCAACACAATTAGAACAACATTCCTTGGTCAACATTCATTCCCAAAGTCCAACAGAATGTAGGTTTACAGTGAACCTTGTCCATGACTCAGTGGTGCAAGTACTTCTGTTATGCACCATGGGTATTTCATAATCATGGTGTTTCTTTCCCTTTTTTTAATGAATTTTTTTCTGACAAGGAGACACTGAGTCACAGAAATGTTTAAGTGTTTCTTAGGAAGGCATTGTGTTCATTTTGTCTAAGTAGAACTTTTCCCCATGGGGTGAAATATCAGGCCTTTGTCCCAATTTTTATTTACGGGCTCAAAGTGGGTTGTTAATGTGCTTAAATTGATGCTTTTATATTTGCTTTCCTTTTCATTGAGTTCTCCTCTTGCCCATCCACCCTGTCTATAGTTACCAATTAAAATATTCCCCCTAAGAAGGTGAAATCATCATTTTGAGTGGCTGAACCAATTAAAATAAATGTTGATATAAAATGTCACTATTCTATTCCATGTGTAATGGGGAGTTTTTCCTTGATTTTCCTAGAACTGATACCCAAAATTTGGATGAGCAGTATAAAAACTCAAATAACAGTGGCCTGTATTTGTAGAAAGACCGCCATGTAAAAGAGGCAAGAAAAAGACAAAAACATAGGGTTTATAGTCAGTTAACCTGAATCTGAATATTCTCTCAGATCCTTCCTACCTGTGAGTATAAAAGAGGAACAGAATATTTATTGAGATAGATGATGAAAGCTGATTTATGCAGAGTAATGAGATTATATCCCCACCATAGTAAATGAGTAATTCTATGTTATAAATAGAATAGATAGAATACTTACAGTGAATATATTTATATAAATGTATGTGTGTGTTAGGTTGAAATATTTGAACTTGCTTACAGTGAACTCCTTTTGACCTACAAAATATATGTCTCTCTCCATTAAGGAAATTGTAATCTCTTATAGAAGGGTTGGCACAAGGTATAAGATTGTTGCCAATTATTGATAATAACAAGACATTGCATTTCCAATGTTAAGGGTGCTCACAATATGCTGGACCGGTGTGTGAGAGGCATAATAGATGTTGGAGAGCAGAGGAAATTTTCCATTAAAGGACAGGGTAAATTTGGGTGTTTTTAAAATCATAATTGATTGTGAAAGATCATAAACTAAATGTTTGTGTTACGAATTAATTTATATAATGACAGAAAAGTCTCTAAATATAATCTGAGAGCAAAGGATTTCATTTTTAAGTAAGTGATAGAGATTAGGATGAAAACTACATTCTCTAGAGTAATGGAACACCAAAGAACAAAAAACATATAGTCTTCCTAATGATGTCATGGGGCATCTAGAATCTTTACTCTGAAAACTAAAATGCAAAAGAAAAGATGAGTTATGATCTGTGCATAAAATGCCTGAACCACTAAGTGATGTGGGAAAAGGAGCTTTGAAAGACCTTAGACAGATGATAGAAAATGACAGCTTATCTTGGTCCAAAATCTGTTGCTATTAAACTGAGTTGTAGTAAAATTTTATAATTCTAAAGAATAGTAGTGAATTTATTATTATAGCTGACAAACTACTTAAAAATAATGTTTATGTGTGTATGTATTTATGGACACATACATATACATTCCTCCTAATTATTAAAATGCACACATTGAAAACTGGTTTTGAATTTGTTTATTAATTGTTGTTTATATCTTCATCATAAACATGTAATACCCAAAGGATTGTCTGGAATATCCTAGCTCTGTGTGTGATGCTAAGGATGGTCCAAGAGAGAAGTCTGATTGGTGGCCATAAACACTACTATAGCTGTTTTCCTTATATATTTTAAGAAGTTTTTCCAATGCCTCTGTGCTAGAAATAAGGACATTGGCAACAAGTAAAAATTGCAAATGAAAAACAGAATGTTCAATTTGAGCAAGATGGCTCCTGCAAACTAGATTTGAAAAATCATAAGGAACAGATTTAAATACTCCATGCATCATCAATATTGTTATATTTTAAAGTCTTAGGTATTCTTTAGCATATATAAATACCAATGCTCCTTTCATAGTACTATAATTTCTGGCCAGTTCATTATCTGGAACTACTTCTTTATGAGTAGTCTATATGTTTAGTTTAATTTACCTGGTTATAAACTTTATGCACCCTTCTAATTGCTAGGCACATTTGTTTCACTTCAGTGGTAAAAGATTATCTCATGATTTCTAAATTGCAGGATAAATTTTGAAAACATACTGAAAATTGTTTTTTCACTGTTTTCACAAACACTGGTTATTCACAGTTCTTAAGGAAACCTAGAGTTTCAACAGATGAAGAAAACTGATCATTTAATCAATGGATTTGATTCCATACATAAATCTTGAGAGGTTAATATGTCTCATGTTCTACACATTAGTTATTACCTGATTTGTTTGCTGAAAGTAATATAATTGGCTGATAAATATCACCTAACTAAAAATAATGTGAAAAACAAACTTTCACATCTTTATATATCAAAAGCAAGCTTCCCCCTCCCTACATTCCTATCTAGTAATTTCAGTATTTGTGTGTGTGTGTGTGTGAATGGTGACACTCTACTTTATTCTTTCTCTGATATTAAATTATTTCATAACTCTAACTTTTAAAGTTATCAGAGAAGAAAAACATGGAGTTTATTAAATTTTGAATATGAGTGAACTTATTGCCTTTGAAGCAAAGAAAAACTAAACAAGTGTCTATTATGCAAATCATTACCATTTGTAAATTACTCATTATGTAGCAGTGGCAGCAAAACTGATATAACATGAATGAGCCAAGTATCTGTTGTTTTATTTGTTATTTTAGTCATTTAGAAAATGTTCAAGATCCTGCTCAAGAAGGAGGGGGAGAATACAAGATGCTTAGATATACTGAAGGGGAAAAATAAGTTGCACAAATCATTATTTTGAAAATTTTTCATTTTGAAGAAAATTAGTAATATAGGTATCATTAAAATATGATTACTGATGAAGGAAAATTGTAACATACTCTTTTACATATTCATTGAAAGATTCTAGTAGATATATGCATACAGTAGAGACTTATTAAAACTGCATACTTATAACTCTTGTATGTTAATAATGACATGAGACAATGCCCTGAAGTGGGAAATGATGAGATTCTCAAAATATAAGAGAGCTCATATGAGACTGACTTATTTTAAGGGGCTATTTTGTGTTACTACAGCTATGTGAAATTGTATGATTATAATCAAGGAAAACTGAGCTGCTATAACCATGCAGCACTGGCTGCAGAACACTCTTGCAAATACTATCAACTGTACAGGAGATTATACAAGAGTCTTCCTGGAAGATTAGAGAAGGCAGTTTTGAAATAAACTCATACCAAAAGATGAAGTGATTCACCAGGGCATAAAGAGAAACTGTGGCAAGATGAAATCATAACCCAGGGCCAGTTATGAACATCTGAAATTGGAACTACTTTGACCATTTCTACAAACTCCACTGTCAGAATTATGGAGTGAACATAAGAATGCTTAATAAGTGTTACTTATAAGCAAAGTGAATAAATAGGCTCCTGCTTTCAGAATATGAAGACATGGGCATTTTATGAACCAACAGTTTCTACTAATTATAAGTTGCCAATTATAATTTTAATTTATTCCACAGCCAGTGTCCTCAGTGTTTTAAGGAGAGAATAAGCAAAATTATAAGAAACCTATAATTCATTAAAAAACCTGAGAAAACATTCTTAGTTATGTTTGGCCTATTTAATTTTTTTAAAGGACACTTGTTTACATTTACAAAAAGACTGTATTGCCTTTTCTTTGAAGCCTTAGCTTTTGGAAAAAAATATATTGTATTTATATAGCATATCTGATATCAAGTCCTTTTTGTGTATAGTGTTATTTTAATGGGAGAGTTCATTTCCAGAATAAACTGTTGATTCTACACCTCCAGCTTTTTTTTTGATAGAGAAATAATTCATTAATTGATCAATGATATTTAACTTATTTACTCTGGAGCAGATGATTAACAAAGCAATAAAAAAGGCAAGAGATAAAAATTAATAGTCCCTATTCATGAACCACTTATATAACCTTTATATTTGACCAAGACATCATTATGTTCCATGCAAATAATTTTTTTTTCTGTTTATTAAGATTAAAAATGTCTCAAAGACAATGTTTTAAATTAAAATATGGTAGAGATAATAGCATACTACTACTGAAATAGGAATTCATATTCATAAATTTATAAAGCACCCTATTCAGAAAAAAATGGTAAACATCTTCCTTCTCAAAGCTTTGTAAAATTGTAGGAAAATTAAATCTCTTGAGAAATATCCATTGGATTTGTGGTAGGTATATTAAAAGTAAAATAAATCTTTGCTGGCTGAACTTCTTCCCAAAACCTAAGCTCTCTAGACACAAAGAAAAAAGAAAAGTAAAAAAAGAGCTTAAATCAGCTCTACACTGGTTATCTGCAAAGTTAATTAATTGTTTTAATTGCACCATGCTATAGCCAGAGACAGAAACATTGTCAGATATAATGCAGTGGGAAGGAAAGGGATGAAGGAGAGTTTGTGGAATTTAAACTCTTGAGAGATTGCTCTCTACCTCACTGTACTTTAGATGCAAAAAAGGTAACACAATTAAGGTAACACAATATCAGGAGAAGGATATATCCTCAAACAGGAAACACTTATATAGTTTTAAAGACCCATCAGTAATTACACACATATTAATTAGCCAACTGCAAACTTGGCAATTCTTTGTTTACTTGATTAGTGTAATAGTCAAATTCTATAATTCAGTCTCCCAGATTCAGTTTGAGGGCAATAAGTACAGTTAAATCCAAAATGCATTACCATCAAAGGTAAATAGATTTTTTTTCATGCTGTACATACAGATAATAATAAAAAATAACATTTATGACAACTAGCTATGTACATGGCATTTTCCTTTAAGTCACTTAGAAATTATTTCTATCATACCATTTTACAAGTGAAGAAATGGAGACAGAGGAGTTAAATATCTACCAAGAATGATAGGTAGTAAGTGGTGGAACAGTTTTGAATCACTACCATGCTGTCACAGTAACTTTATTTCATGCATCTGAGAAACAGATTTTAGAGGAAATGTCTCATAAGGTTGTGAAGATCAGCTATAATTTGAACTGGTACTAGATTTCCAGTTTGGGCAACATGGTCATTTGGGACAATTCTGAGAACTAAAAAATGACCTTACTTTTGTAATATGCCCTTATTAACATATTTATAATTTTAAAAATCCTGATGGTCTGAAGAGAACAAACATATATCACTATTTTGAAACATCCATAACTCTTACAAGGCGAAGAAAAACATCTTGATTTTTCCATTTCCAGTTATAGTCTTACTCCTAAGATTAGAATATATGTTAGAATTAAACAGATTTAGGAATATATCAAATTCCCTATAAATATTGAATAGGGATAATTATAAACTTGAAATGAGTCAAAGGAAAAAAATTCAGCCAGCTAGACTGACTAACTATTCTTCCCCAAGATAGACAAAGCATTTTGAAACATACTTCAGAATAAACGGAAAGATGAAAAGTCAATCTATGTTTGCACTGACCATTCGTATATGAGTAGATAGATGAGTGTTAGTTATTTATATGTAGGTAATAAAACCAAATCAATTCTTGAATATTTTTATTGTGGGAATATGTACACGACATAAATTTATCATTTAAACTATTCGAAGCATGCAATTCAGTGGCATTAAGTATATTTACATTGTGCAAACAGTACCACTATCAATCCCCAGAAATTCTTTATAACATCTAATTTTAAAGGTAAAAAAATTAGTAAGAACTAAAGAACCCAGATATGTAGCTACATATTTTGGATAAAAACATTTATTTTCATTTCTCTGTGGAATAAGAAGCCCAAATTACTTATGTCTACATAATCTTCATTATTTCCTTATATTCCTAATATGTGGTCATTTATCCTTCACACATTAGAAATGAAATATCTACTTGGAGTTTTTTCCATTTTCATAATTGTAAAATGTTCCTGGAGCTTTATATCAAAGCTATATTCATTTCAATACAGAAAAAGCAATTTTAATTTGTTAGAGTTGCAAATCATTTTGGGGATTCATTGAGGTGAAACATATTCTATATACAGAATAATGCATTCTATGTTTTAGACAATTCCAAACTCTGGCTTAGCTAATTTTACCTATAAGCTAAAAATATATTGCCAATATCTATGAATTGAGTGGTAATGACAGTACAATATACAGATAAATATATCAACACAGAAGAATCTGAAATTTTGATTGCTTTTCTTTACTGTCTGATCTAACATCCTAAAGAATAAAATTGGAACAATGCTGTTAGTGGAAAAATTGATTGTCATTTCATTTTTTATATCTAATGTCATCACTTACTAGCTTGATTACTTAAGAAAAAAAGGAAAGGAAAGGAAAAATGCCCAAAGAACATTTAAATTCTACTACTTTTACTTTTGAAAAGATTTTGACATTTTAATTAGATTTTTAAAAAATTGTTCTTTATAAAGTAATTTGAAGGCAACACTGTAGAAATCATTACTATTCCTAGGCCAGAATATAAAATCGTGATGCATCTTTATAATTATTGTCCTGGCACAACATTACCAAGTTTTTAATCTCATCTGCATCTTTGAAGTAAAAATAGGTGGTTTGCCAAAATTTGCATTGCCCAAACTCAAGCTAATAACCTAATTTACTGCTTGTCTAATTGTTAAGCTGACAATCCTGTTTCAAAGTCATTCAGGTGTATATCATCTTGGTAGTTTTAAATAAACAAAGGTAATTTCATTATCACATCATGGCCCTAAACATCCTTTTAGAGGTCATAATACTTCTCTTAGATTTAAGTCATATTCCAGGCTTTGGAGTAGATTTATATCTATTCTCCTTCTTTGATAGTGTATGGCTTAAAAATGAGAAAATTCATTCACATTTGAATTGATAATTTGCATTAATAATATGTTCTCTTTTTCAAATAGTATGTTCTATTTTTCAAATATTTTCCCAAAGAGAATATGGCACTTCTTGTCAACAAAGCATCAATATGTGTCCAGAAGCAACCATTTAACTGTTCCTCAGTGAATTTTTGTACCATATGCAATAAAGCCTGTTCTTTAGACCTCAACAGGTGGCCCACTTTAAGTTTATGGCCAACATCGGCTTGGTAATGTATTTATAAATCCATAAATGAAATAATGGCCTCTAATTCCTTAGGCATGCCGTATGCTAGAGTGAATTCTTACATAAACGTGAAGATGCTTTAAATATTACATTGGGTTTTAGACTTATGTTTTGATCAATAACAATTATGTGGATAAAAGCCCTAAAGAAAATATCACCATAATGATAATTCCTTGACTAGGAATAATAGGAATAAGAATCTAGTCTTCTAAAAAACTATTGGTGACATGGGAAATATAGAATTAAAAGTTCATTTTGTTATGTTGATGGGCTTTTAGTTTTTTTTTCCCCAGATACACTGTCTATATATTTATTCTGAGTCAGAATCAAAATGCTTATATCCTGATACAAAAATTATTCATCTTTCTTCCTTTAGCAGGTCCCTTCAAAATCATAATCCTACCAAACTTTTACCCCCCTTCACCACTCAAGTTTTTGGTACTATTAAAACCTTATTATCCTTTTATTAACTTTTTCCTTTTCCTGGTTTTTGTCTATGCATTGTCGGTTATATGAATCCTAGTAATGATTCAAGGCTAACTGAGATATTACTCCCTCAGAAAACCTTTCCTCTCCTACCTTCCAGCCAGCACCCTAGCAAGATGGGTTTACCAGACTCTCACATCTTCTTTTTAGAGCATTGTCACATTGGGTATGTTTAGCAGTTGTCCCTCCCACCATGCCCCCAATCTGGAAATGAAAGTCAACAAATACATTTTAAACATGTTAAAAAAAAAACTGTGTTTTGCTGTATTTGGGGTTTGAACCCAATACTGATCTACATTCCCCTTCTTTCCCCTAGCCCCTTTTTTAAAAAATCATTTTGAGATAGGGTGTCCCTAAGTTTCCTGGGTCTCAAACTTGCATTCTTCCTGCCTCAGCCTCCCAAGTAGCTGGGGTTGTAGGTATACCACTGTGCCTAGTTTGTTTTAACCTTTCATAGTTTTTCTTTCTTTATTTTTCCTTCTTCTTCTTCTTCTTTTTTTTTTTTTTGTTTTAAGCCCTGTGGGCAAAGTATTTTATTAGTCCATTTTTTTTGTAACCATTTCTATCTTATGACATCCAAGTATTAAATTTGATAATAAGTAGTGACTGACTAGAATATGTTATATAATAATAGATTAATTCTTTTCTGGGGCTGGGGATGTGGCTCAAGCAGTAGCACGCTCACCTGGCATGTGTGCTGCCCGGGTTCGATCCTCAGCACCACATACAAACAAAGATGTTGGGTGTGCGGAAAACTAAAAAATAAATATTAAAAAATTCTCTCTCTCACTCACTCTCTCTCTCTCTCTCTTTAAAAATGTCTAATAAATAATGGACTCAAAAAGAAATAGTTTTAGATGTAAATGTGATATTTTCCATGGATAAAGCAGAGAGGAGAGGTGAAATTCATGGTAATCTTGCCCTAGTGGATCAGTTTAGACCATGTTCTGGAAATAAAAGAAGTGACTTTTGGGAAAAAAATCAATGTTTTGTTTATTTACTTATGTTTTTGTTTTTGTGGCACTGGGAATTGAACTCAGGGCTTCGGTATGCTAGACAAGTGGTCTACCACTGAGTTGCATCACCAGCCCTTCAATATTATCTGTTAATTGGGAATCTGTATTGTGGACAAGAGAAATGCAGCACAGAAAAAACATTGGACATCCAAACAACAACAAAACCACAAAGGTGATATGGTTGTGTTTGCATATGTATGATAGAAAAAAGAAAAGGGAAATAGCAAAGTACTTACAAGGAAAAGTTCCTATTTCTCAATATTTTGTGGGGTAAGATTTTCTTCTACCTCTATCTGTCATTTGGGTTATAACTTCTGGAGTACTAGCTGTATCATCCAAAAGTATCTCCTGTGGTTACCTGTGTAGGACAAAATCTTTTACATTAGATTGGTGGAGAAAATTATCATCTTCTCTATTCCCTATTCTAGAACATCATTTAGTGTTTACATTTTTCCCCTCAAACTGGCTGCATTTTTTTCTTAAATGTGAATGAATTTAGTCATAACATTAGCTCTCTGAACATATAATCTTACTAAAATGTGGGAGAAATGCAAATGAAATATAAAGCTTGTTTAGCATAAAAGAAAAAATGAATCTTCCTTTTCAAATACTGTATTGTTCTAAATATAAACTTTATTGTTCATACACCTTCTCATACTAAGTTTTGAAGTCATGCTGTCTTTTCCATAGAATTGGCTTTATTTTCAGGAAAACAAGATTCTGCTATGTGAATAATTAAGGTGAATGACAGTGCAAGTTTCTGATCATTGTTCAAGCAATTTTATGCAAATTTGAGGCCAAAGTATAAGTGCTTTTGTTCCCTTAGATTACAAATACATTATACTTGAATATTTCCCACTGAATTCTTTCCTACTGAATTGTATGAGAAGAGCGTAATAACAGAGTTCTTTACAGAAATAAAGCAAAATTAGTTGTGATTTTGAAGTTCAAATATAATTAAGAATGAAAATATTTCACAATGGGCAGTGGCATTTGCACTGGGAGAACTCGCATTGACTGAAGTCACCTAAAGTGTCTTCTAAAGATTTCTCTCCTCAGAAGAAACAATAACAAAAAGGGCAAAATCTTTTGTCTAATGCTTTAGCTTTATTGTAAAGAAGTCAGAAGCTGTATAGTGTGTTTGTTGTATCTCCCCCTAGAAGCCTAATAAATTTTTTAAAATTATTTTTTGGCAAATATAAGTGTTCTCTTTGGTACCTTCTCCAAAAGTATATCCTAGAAAATTTGCAGGACAGGTTTACATTTCAGTTAGGCATTAGCTTAGTAGACTCCTAACCAATTATCTCTACCTACACACATATGGAGAGCTAAACTGATTTTAAAGGATCTATAACCTTTGATATAGGGATACAGGCATGTTTGTTAAGAGGTTCTATGTTAATTAGAGAAATGCTAGTTGTAAAATATATTTTAAAAAGAGAGAGAATACTTCAGGGTAATACAAAGAAAAAATTACTTATCAGGTAACAGTCTAATATGAGTATTTCTGGTGGTTGGAAGGTAGGGGGCTGGGCTCCATGTAGACATTCAGGGATCCAGGAGAATGGAGATTCTACCATTTTCAAAAACATGCATTCTAGGTTCTCCTCAGAGAAGTAAATAATAAACAGATGGGGGAAAAGGGAAAATGAGATAAAGTTGCACTGCTTTTTAATAAGCTTGTCTCAGAAGAGAGAGGCATTATTTATGCTCATATTTGTCTTCATGTGAACTTACATGTCCACATCTAAATGCAAATGAATATTGGAAATACAGACTTTGGCTGAGCAATGTCTTCCCAGATGAATTGTGTATCATGAAAAGAGAGTAAAAGTCTCTGGTTGACATCAATTTTTATCATTCTCTTACTTGAATACAATCTACACAATCTCTTTGGGAAACTAGCATAATTTTGACAATAATAATATATATAGACCTACTAAATGTTGCAAGGTCATCCTATGAAATCTGTTTCTACACTTTTTCTTCCCAGTTTCCATTTCCTGCATAGAAACTTGTGTGTTATGTGTAAAAAAAATACAAATAAATTTATTTAAATTCTCTGTTTGTAGTCCTCATTGCTTTCCTTGAACACAGAATAAAATGTAAGATCCTAAGCAAGGCTATAAGGGAGTCATCATTTGGACCCTACTTAACTCTCTTGCCTGATATCCTGTTCCTGTTTCTATCTCAGCTCTAATATGGTAGTTATACGTAACTTTTTTTGACCCAGGAATTGTGTACTTACTCTGTCCTGTTCCTTCATTGCTTTCCCACATGTCTTCTTGTTAAACTTCTCTTTATTCAAGAGGCAGTTCCAATATGGAATCATCAAAGACATCCATCGTGATTACCCTAGCTAAAGAGAAAACTTACAACCTTGACCTGCTTGATATTCTGTCACTGATCAGTCCTATGATACACAGTATTACAATATTTTATAACCAATCTGGGCCTTATGTGGTGTACTCTGATCCCTCATTTTGTAGTTAAGGAAAATAAAATCCAATTTACTACTGACTTGAGAAAGACCATATAGCTGCTCATGGCGGAACTGAGTGAGATCCAGAGGTCAGTAGATAATTTCTACATTTATTTTATAAAATAATTTGGAGAATGGGAGATACAATAATTTTTTGTTTGTCTACAGGAATTGGTATTTCTCTTTTTGGAGAGAAGGAAACTTGCTAGTTGTTAACAGATAATAGGATGGTGCTTTTAAATAAATGCCAGTTTGAAAGACAAGTGAAATGTCAGAGTTAGCATAGTCCATAACTACATTGTTCAATACTATAGTCTCTAGCTATGTGAGGCCAATTAAATTTAAATTAGTTGAAATTTCTCAGTCTCATTACCCATATTTGGTTCTCAATACCTATAAATAGCGAGTGGCTATGTTTTGGTTAGTGCAAGGAAACATTTTAATCATCCAGAGATTCCCAATGACTGTGTTGAACCATAGGTTTTTATTTGTCCTATTCTTCTATGATGTGTGATCTTTGATTCTGGATACTACAATTCCAATTTTCTTCATAAGTTTTTATTCATAGACTATCATTCCAGTTTGTTTCACTGATTATTACAGGAAGGTTTATGAAAAAGTTGTTGAGGTGGGGTATGGAAAGGCCTATAAATCTCTAAGAAAGATGGATTAGACAAATTTGTACTAATCTCAATTTTAATGAAAACTAGCAATTTTCTTATACATTTATATAAAAATAGTACTATAAAAACTTAAACTCACACAATAGTTATAAACTTTTCTAAGATCTTTTACTGTGAAATTGGGGAACTGCATCATAACCTATGAGGTGGGGAAATGGTGTGCATGCTGTCCCTTTTGCCTTTATTCAAGGTGCATGGTTCTAGGACAAATTTACCTCTTTTCAAGGCAGTGAGTACCCTTCTAGATCTCTCAAGGGCATTATTGATAACTCAATTATAAACAGCCTCTCTTCTGTCTTGGGCTCTGTAAATGGTGATGTTCTTGTTTCTCTTGCTCATATCAGGGAATGGATGATTTAAGATACTCAGTGATTTAGACTATTGCCTCAATTATGCAAGATGACCTCAAATAGGAGATTTTGTTTATCACTATTATAAAAATATAGTAAATGAATACATAAGGGAGAACATAGATGACAGTAAAACACAATTATAAGGACTGGGAAATTATGTCAAAATTAATATTCTTCTGATAATGGGCATGATGATCACTGTCATTATCCAAGCATGGATATGCATGGCTTGCACTCTTGATGCATTTTTTTTTCAGATCCAATTTAGTAAGCAGTTCTGAGGCAGTGTCTGAACTATAGCATTATTATAACAATAAGAAAATTTTACCCAGGCATGGCTAAATGACTGAAATGGAATATTTCCTGCTTTGTTAGTCAGATATAACAGAATATTGTGTTTCCAAGATGTAATTAAAAGGAGAACATTGACTAATTGACAGGAAAGGCTCAGGGTGGCAAGAGAACTACAAGGAACCCAAAGAGAATACTAATGGAAGTAGGAGTGAACAAGGGTGCTTATACTGGGTGAGAGAAATCTGGAAGAACACAAAGAGCTTCTTAACATTATTGTGTGGCTATGATGAGAAAGTGGTTCTACCTAACCTATGCAACATCAAGGATGTAAACATGGCAATTACATGGAGATAGATTTTACATTAGTATGTATGAAATGGTTGGTAGTGTCATCTTCATAGTTTTTTTTTGTTCCAACAGGCAATAATTTACCACCTATTAGAACATTTTAAAATATTGATTTTGGGAGAGGTGGTTTTCTCCTAGAAGTGTCTATGTCTTTACTTTCTTTTAAGCTGATTGACAATTTAGAGCAAGATCTAAATATAGATAAATAGATAGATAGATAGAATTTATTACAGATAGCTAATTTTACTTATCTGTCTTCATTATTTCATAGTGAGTAGACTTAAGAGATGGACATTATTACCCTAAGAACATGTATGAAGACACAAATAGTATTACTCTGTGTACAACCAGAGACATGAAAAATGGTGCTCTCTATGTGTACTATGAATTGAAATGCATTCTGCTGTCATGTATAACAAATTACAATAAATAAATTTAAAATAAATAAGAATAAAAAACAAGTTTAGATTTGTAACTTTTGTGACTCTTTAAGACATTTTCCTATCATTTTTAAGAACCAAAAGTTTTAATTCATTACTTTGTCAGATTTTACTGTTGCTTCAATCTTTGTTCAATTTCAACTGACCTTTTTATGACTTACCAGCATAAAAATTACTTTCTCTTCCTCTTCATATTTCGTGCTCTCACCTACTTTCTCTTAATATCAGAAAAAAATTAAGCACATCGAGAAAAATATGTATGTGCCCCGTATATCTACTCCCATACCAGGTACCAAAAGAACAGTGATAAAACAAAAACAATGCATAATTCTGAAACACACAAGCTAAAATTAATGAAAAAATGCTGATGATCCTATAGCAGTCATAAGATACTCTTATAACTATTTTATTCTTAATATTTTCAACAGATTAATCTCATGAGTATTTTGAGATATGTGTTAAATTGATTGCTTTTACCATTGTCTCTGAAGGCTATTAGGACATCTATGATGAATTTTCCTTGATTTTCACACTTTAAATAGAATTTCCCTTTTAAAAACATGTTAGAAGAAGACAATATAAGATTTTTGAATTACCTATAAAATGATTTACCCAAACTATAACTCTATTTTAAAAAATACTGTCAGCCTCTCATATTCTTGAAATCTATTATCAGAGGTTTCATCTAGGCACAGCTAAAAAATATTTGGAAAAACAGCTGTGTCCATAGTGATCATGTACAGGCATAATGGTCAATAATGATCTTGTCATTATTATCCAAACAATATGTGTAACAACTGACTACATGATATTTACATTTTATTTGATATTGCAATTAATCTAGAGATGATTTAAAGTTTACAGGAAAATATTCATTGGTTATATGCAAACACTACATAATTTTATATAAAGGACATGAGCATTTAAATATATTGTTGTCTACAGGTGACCCTGGAATCAACCTTCCATGGATACTAATAGAAGACTCCATGAGTTTACTTTTTTGAGCACATCCTTAAACTGTTTGAATTACTCATTCTACCTTAAATCTCCTTATTTGGAACTTCAAAAAAATGTTAATTTCCCAAGACTTATGTAGAAAATTTTACGCCAGAAACTTATTTTAATGCAAATAACATTCACAGATTGCTTGGTTCTCTTTGTACATTCAATATAATTTACTCAAAATTGATGAGCAAAATCATATTTTTTAAAAATAATTGGCAATATTCCCCAATGACCCAATTAGGCACAGAATATTTGTTTTCTAGAAATATGATTTCAGAAAAGAGATAAGAAGATAAGTACATTTAAGTAGTATCCTTATTATAATTATACTAATTTTCTCTTTTTAATATGCAAAATAATCAACTAAGGTGAGAATAAGTAAATATAATAAAAATAGATCAAAATCTCATTTAAAATTATTATTTGGTTTTAAAAATATTATTTAGTTGTCCAAGAGATACTTTTTATACATAAAATACATATTGTGTGTTATGATATCACAATTCAGAAAATACATAGTATATATTTTACAGAATGGAATTTATTGTTGATGTTGCAATAAGAAATTGTGAATAATTAATATTTTAGGTTAGGCTTGTATCAACTAGACACAATGCCTTCTCATATGGCTGTTTTAACTATGTGAAATATTCTGTGAGCTGATAGTAGTCTGTTCTTCCTTGTTCTTGTGAGAAGTTATGTAGGAATTATCTTTTCTAACCTAGTAGATATTAAACCTAAGATGTTGTTGCATGTTGTTTAATCTCCAAAACAATCTATGAATACAAAACATAGGAATATTGTTGATAAAACATCAACAGCTATTTAAAGAACAATATTGAATGATAGAAGAGATTTTTCAATGTAATAGTTGAATAATCTCTATAATGAGAGTTTGATAGACATAAATGAACATAAGAGCTTATTGGGTAATTTTATTAAGAGAAATAATATAGTAAATTTTCAAATGTAGTTAATTCCTCTCTAAGAGATTAAAAATTTAAAGCTGACTTAATTTTGAACTATATTAAGAAATTATATAGCTATATAGTGATAAGTCACTTGATGGTCCAGTCTAAACATTATGCAACATTAAAATAGTCAATTCAATAAGATCTGTTTAAGATATTAATTTTTTTGAAAAATAATATCTTAGGCAGATCTTATATATCTCCTATTTCCTTTTTATATCCTGTTTCCTCTTTTAAAACATAAACATTTTCATAATTTTTATTTCTTCTAGCTTTTTGCTAAACTAGTCCTATAGATCATTGAGTTTCTCTTCCTGCTCTTTAACAGCAAATAGCCTCACCTAAACTGTTCTCAGTTCATCCATTCATACATAGGTCTGCACAATGAAGTTCCAGACACATACTGTGTCTGATCAGGGCATAGGCAATAATGGTGAATGTTAATTACTCATTAATCACTGTTTTTTACCTAACGCAACTGTATGATATATGCTTTTTATATTGAAAAGAATTTATTGTTTCCAATAAGATTTGCTTAAATATCCAGATAGATGAATAAGACTATGAACCACACTAGAGCAGAGAGCTCCTTGTAAATGTCTTTTTTTATCAAGTAGCCTCAAAGAATTCCTGGGTTTGTAAAAGTTTGTGAATTAAAGTTTGAATAAATGAATGAATATTGATAGAATTAATATACAACCTTCATAAAAAGGAATTTAAAACTCTAATAGAGAAGTTTATTTAATTAATCATTTTCCAAATTTTCTTCAAAATTAATCATTTTCCAAATTTTCTTCAAGACAACAATTAATGTTTTTTATGCTTATTAACATCACATAAAAACTTAGTATTATATAGGATTTGCAGAATGGTACCTTATGTCATTATTTTGACAATCAGAACAATATATAAGTTCAAACTTTTTACATATATCTGAACAAAGCATATGTAGGACAAACAAGAATTTTACTTCTAATTTGACAAATGAGGAATTCTAGGGCCTGTAAAATAACAAGAGTAAATAATTTCTAAAACACTATTTTAAGTTTTTCAGGCCACTGTATTAGTGTGTTAGTATTTCTAAAAATTTTAAGGTAGTAAGTATTTCATCATTGAGAGAAAACACTGCAGATAAATAATAGAATTATGAAGGAATTTTGCATAGAATATTGACCAGATTATATTCTGACTCGATGTGAATGTAAAAATCCTGCAAAAAAAAAACATTGACCTACAGAAACTAGTTTCCTTGGTCTAAGGTTTTAGCAATTAAATGCTTCAGAGATTATCTAATGCCTTCAGGGAGCCTAATAGATATGGCTTCACTTTCTTCATTGCTGGATCTGCTCAGTATAATCCTGACTCACCACAGTTTAATGCCTGGTCATTCTCAGGCATCAAACACCACTAGTGTTGATGAAGAGAAACAGAGGAAATCAGATACCTATTCTACAACTTTGAAAGTAGGTCAACTAACTGTGCTAATGTACTATAGCTGCAGTGTCCCCAAGACACTCAAAGGGGAGAAAGGAATAAAAAGAATTAGAGCATGCTACCCTATGGTCTTTCCTCCTCCAATACATTTATATGGTCTGTTCTGTGGTTTTGCTTGGACTTGGGCCTGCTTGAAAATGAGACCAGCTGCACTTTTAAAAGGTAATGATGTCCTGGTCTTTCCATGGAGGAAGAGGCAAGGGCTGAATTGCCATTGCATACTAGGAAGCCCCTTTAGAACTCTCCACTAAATTCCCACAAAGGAAAGTGTGTGAAAGCACATATGCTCAAACAAAACTGTTATTCCTTCAGAAACAAAATTAAATTTTATTAATGAATTAAATGTTAATACCGGAGCAGAATGTCACTTTGGTCAAAACTTTCACAGCAAGTGATCAGTATCAGACATAGCAGTTCCCGTGTTAGTCAAATTCAAGCCGTAATATGATACATGACTAGATATATGCCAAAGCACTCTAATTTTATTCTGATAGGTGGAGGAGTGTGGCACCTGTGTGGTGCAGAGCACATGATGCCATGTCACAATACATTAGCTTGTATCACATTATAATGAGATGTGACGACATATAATATTTCACGTCAGAATAAAATGAAAAAAAAAGGGGAGAGGCAATATAACTTTCAATACTGAATATGTATAAAGAAGGGGAAGCAAATTATGGAAACTCTTGGCAAACTGTGAAAGCAAGTAATTTGAATTTATTTACAGATCAGATCTTCACTCTAGTGACACTCAGCAGAGCTGCCATCATTAATAATCAGGGCTTAATGTCTGTCATTTCAAATTGCATTGGTAGGAAAATTGGAATACCAGTTGTCAGGCTAGATGTCATTTTTATTTCCTTTGAAGATTATTGATATTGGTTCAGGTTTATTTATGCACGGAACCACCAAATAATACAGGAGTTTTTTTCAAGTAGAATATTTCAAAATGATGTAGTTTTTCTACAAAACATGTGTTTACATTTAAATACATTATCTTGATAATTTATTGATATTCATGTATAGGCCCTAGACTAATTTGCCTGTCTTACTTGAGATATAAATATAAACTTGAGGGAGGGTTCTGGGGAATGAACCCAGGGCCTTGTACATGCTTGTCAAGTAAGTACTCTTCTACCAAGCTGCAACGGAGGTCTAACAACAACATTCTAAGCAATCAGAACTGATAGTGTTTAACTGGTGATGAGCTCTCTGAAACCTCAGAGGTTATAAGGACTCTTGTGTATGCTGTAGTTTAAATTATGCATGACAAACAATTTAAATTCTCATGGATCAAATTCTTAACCTGTTCATTGATCTCTGGCCTCAGTTGAGTACAATATGGGCTGCAAGCAAGAAATAACTATTGGCATCTCCTACTCCCATGTTATTCCTGTCATGGGATTCTGAGTATCACACTGGGTAGATGGTCTCAGGTCCTTGACTTGTTATGTGGTTTGTAATCACAGCAGAAAAGTAGCTTAGCACTTATTTTTGGATGATATAGAGGTCACCAACCAGGCCTTTCTAATTGCAGAAGAATAGATAAGGGGAACTATGCTTGTTCCTGAGAGATACTGTTTAGTAATATACATTGAATGACCACAGAATAGGCTTGCCCAGACAGTAAGTGGGACATTAACAATATATGATTCTCACAGAAAGTTCACCTGCTGAGGAAAGTTGGTATAGTCTGGGAAAGAGGGCAAAACACAAATATAATCACATTTTTTGAGAGGCTAGAGTGGCAGGTGAAATGTTTCATTTTTATGCATTTACCTTTGCCAAGTCATTAAGGTTTTCTTTAAAAAGATGAAAAATATAATGTGTTTCAAAGAACAATAAGACCTCTAATAATGGGAGGAGTTAGGTACATTCTTATGACAAATGCATCACTGAATGATTTACTAAAGTTGTCATCTATAACTGCTTTAATATTTGAAAGCTCTACAAAAAGTATTTATTTAAAACTTCATAAAAACATTACCCTCTACCAAATCTGAGATTTTATTACTCTTTGGTCAAACATTCACATAACATATATTCAACTATTTTGTAATTCTTATTATAAAGTTCATGATAACATGAATTTCTTGAAGGGAACATCATGGCTTAATCTTCTTTGTGCCCTCAGTGCCTTGTACACTGCCTGGAATATTGTTGGCCGTTAATAGCCACAGGTAAATGTGAATATTTGTGACTAAGAAGAAATGTTATAAAACTGCTTTCCTTTTTCTTCTGATCTAGTGTGTGAGAATGTTTTATTTTTTCACACATACATACACCTATGATATATGCTTCTTAACAAAATCAAATCCTATATGTTATTCTCCAAAGTATTATTACTGAATTCACATCACTCTTAATTGTAAATCAATATAAAGTAACCAAGCACACAATTTCTTGAGGCTATAGTTTTCTTATTTTTTATTTGGTAGTGATGTTAGTTTTAATCAATAGAGTTATTAAAAATATTAGACTTGCTAGTAGAATTTAAAAGGAAAATTATATTAAATAAGCACAGTACTATTTTCTATTGACAATTGTTCTTTTCATGTGTAAATTCTGACTAGAGTTGGGAAGGAATTTGTTTTTTTCAGTAATTTGATAGTCAATGAAATATATTGATAGAACACTAAATAGTAGATGCAGTATAAAGTTTAAAACAGTATAAATAACGTGAGATGAGAAATATTTTTAGCATAATGATACATCTGAAATCTATAAAAGTTAGAAACTTAGTCATTTAAGTATTAATTTTGTAAATAAAATCAATTATATTATTATGCTATGGGGATTCAATGTATGCATAACTCATCCTTTAGTGAAATATTATTTTATCTATCAGGAGGTTAAAAAATAGAACTTAAAATGTTTAAAACACATAATTTTGAGATCTAAATTTTTTATAAATAGTAATACTAAAAATAAGGAAAAACAAGACTCCTTTTCCACTAAAATGTTGAATATAGAAACTTTTAAAATGGGTGAATCTAAAAAAAATGGGTGAATCTAGAAGCACTTTTGTTTCAAGATAGAATATTCAAAACCAATGTCTAATATACTTAGCTTCCGTCTCATTGGATAAATATTTCACAGGTGTGATTAATTGTATGCATAATTTTCTGCACCTGCACTCACCTACTTGTGAATTTAATTAATCATCAGTATTTAACCTTTAAAATGCTGAATTGAATATTACACCTAACATTTTTTATTACATTTAATATAGAATTGAAGAAAATTGTCCTTCATAAATATTGACAAACTTTAATAATATATGCTACATTTTATAAGTAAAACAAAGGACATAAAGAACCAGTTTTGAAAATGTTTCATCTAATTTGAAAAGAATTACTCACTAAATGTTATGTATGTATAACAATAACATGAGTCAAGCATGTTTGTAAAGTTAGTAAAGAATTTTTTCCCCTAAATCTAAATCAGCTAATGTATAGTTAAAAAAAAAAAGACAAAAACAAGTTAAATAAACTCAAATAACCATTTTGGTGGAATCATGCTCATTATCACACATTCACAATAAAAAGACTTCAAAAATTATTTGTGTTCAGATAATGATATATATTTATTTATAGAATTGCATATGCTTGGCTAAATGATTTATGCTTAAAAGTATGAGAAAATATTTCCATGAAGTTAATTTTGTTACCTTAATAAGTCTAGCTCAATGATGTTGAAGTACGAGAATGAAAAGGAAAAGAGGTTAGAGAAGTTTTAAAGAAAAGCGATCAGCACTATTGATTGATTACTTGGAAAGCAGTAAAGAGTGATTGGTTCCTGTAATTTCTAGCCTAGAAAATGAATGGCATTTACAGACTGTCAGTTTCAAAAGAAAGGTGTCATGTTCAATAAATATAAGGATTTTCGAAGGGTAGGAAGAAGTATAGTCTGGAGCAACAGTAGGAAAAAGTAAAAATTTATATTTAATATCATAACTGAGGCTGTATGTTACAGTGTTTTTACTGATAGCCTGATGCTAGGTCCTAACATTCTTTACTGATGCCTCATGGGCTCTCTCTGCAATATAAATCATCATACCCATTCATTCGCTTATTAATTTTTAATGTTACCATCGACAAAATCCCTCTGGGTGCCTGTACGTAATTACCAAAATAGAGTATGATCATAAAATGAATAGGAGATAAATTCAAAATTAAATAAAAGCAGGTCACCTACACATTAGGAAAGGCCCTGATATTGAACAGGCTAAGCCATTATCAAACTAGGAACAGATGGCCTAAAACAAAGGTGTATGAAGACAAGGATGTCCTTAGGACAAGGTGTCTTTTAGTGAGGAGAGAGCTTGCTTCCATAATATAGGAAACTTTTTAAGGAGATACTTTTTTCAAGGATATTTTACCCATTGTAAAATAACCAGTGAGCATGTCTTTCTATTTCTTCCTAAGGTTACATGTGTGAAATACTAGTCAGAGAAACAAAGTTGATATGTGGAACATTGCAACACATCTCAGTATATTGAAAAGAGGTATATTTGCCTTGCTCTTTGTATTGCTCTCTGCTCAAAAGACTGTTGGCACCTAAGAGTTTCTGAAAGGTCTGCAACAATACAAAACCATTGGTGCTTGAAGCTCATAATGCTTGTTCACCCAGATTCTGGATTAAAAGAATCAGTTCACTAAATGATAGAGGAAAGGATGTTCTCATTTCAGAAATTTTATTTTTTAATAAGTGGAAGCTTTGGGTTTGAATTTGGGTTGTCAGAACTTTAGCTTGTTTATTACTGTGTGATCCTGGTACAGATACTAATTTGGACAATTTTCTGAAGTACGAGTTTGATTTTGTTTGTTGGGCTGCAGGCATTACTTTTTAAAATTTTACTTTTATATGTTTTTTTATTTTAACTTATAAAAACATTATATATGTTTATGGGGTACCACATGATGTTTTGATACTGGTATATGCTATGTTACGTTCAAATCAAGGTAAACCTATTTATCCAAATTTCTCATTTGATTATTTGGAAAACATTCAGAATTCTTGACTTATAGCTTTTTTTTCTTACAGCACACAGTACATTATTGTTATCTGTGCTCAACCCAATGTAAAATAGAACATCAACATTTCTTTCTCCATCTGTTAACTTAGTGGCCATTAGTAAATTTTTCCCCATCCTTTCTTATCTGCTACTTTCCCCAGTTTCTAGTAACCTTTGTACTACTCTCAATTTCTATGAGATCAGCTTTTTATAATTACACACATACATGAGATCATTTCACCAGCTTTTATAAGATGAAGTTAGAATGTGAATGACTAATTAGCTGAAAAGATTTTCCTCACTCCCACTATCTCTAAACACCATCCAAATCCAGAGATAGATCTTCAAAAACAGAGACTGTGGTCACCACCAATAAACACAGTCACTTCCAATTGGTATCAGGGCTTAGATGTTCTGTTGGCTGAGGGTTCTTTGATTTAGCTGAGCTTTCTCTTCTTTCCATTTTGTAGCTAGGAAATGTACTGAAGTTAAAATCTCAAGGAAGATGAGAAGGTAATAAGGAGAAGAGCCTATATGTGTAAATGGAGTAATGGTATTCATGTTTTTTTTCTTCCAGGTTTGATCTGCTTCATTATTGCTTTGAACTTATAATATGTGGCATAATTAGAGGTATAAACACCTTTATTAGTGATTTGGTTTTCAGAATAAACAACAAGTGTCTATTATGTACCTGAAAGTCTCTAGCACCTATTGTTGTTTTTCATTCATTATACTAATTAATTTCATTACTAAGTACTGTGGAGTCTCTCTAGAACAGAATAAGCAGGCAAAAACAGGTAAATGGTGGGTTAGAGAAAATTAAGGAGGTTCTATATCATCATTCAATGTATCACTGAGCTTTTTAAAAATTTATTCTTTTTAGATATATATGAAAGTAGAATGTATTTTAACATATTAGACATACATGGAATATAACTTATCCTAATTAGGATTCTATTATGAATGGACATCACTTTTCTATCACTGAACTTTTTCTTCTCAAAATTGATATATTGCTACCTTTAGGACATTCAACATATCTTTCACATAAAACAATAGATATACTGATAAAACACAATAAATTGTTTGGTTTATGTTTTCTTGTATCCGCTTTAGAACCAATCTGAAAAAAACAATCATACTGTCTGCAATTTTGAAGTAGAGATAAGCAAGTATTTTCTGCCCCCTGAGCATTTAATAATCTTCAGTCAGGAAATTAACCCTGATGAAACGGAGAATAACTCATTATATAATGAAGTACTAAATTGAGTGATGAATTTAATTTGTTTGATAAAAGTTACCAAATAAATTAAAATGAGAAGACTACTAAGTGTTGGAAGAAACACTGAAGGATGGGGGAAGAACTGAATTTGGTACTGATATAGTTAATCTTTTAATAGTTACAGTAAAAAATAATCCACATTTCAAAAAAGACATAGGCATTCAATATTAGTAGTTGATCAATTCACTCTTAAAGGGGGAGCGATGTGCTGAGCATACTCAAGAATATAAAAAACAAAGCTAACTTTGTAACTGAGAGAAAATTTCAAAGATGAAATGGCATGGATGCATGAAGTCTCTAAAGGCAGAAAGTGGGAGAATGGGTAGCAATTCCTAGGCAGAATGGGCAGCAATGAAAGCAAGCAAGCAAACAAGAATGTACTCAAAGAGTTATGGAGGTGGTGAGATCAGGCAGTAATAAATAGCCCAGCATGGCTAGAATTTAAAACTTCCTAGAGGCTGTGGTAGAGGGGAAATGCCTGAATTGGAGTGGAAATCAGGCAGGAAGTCTGTAGACATCTCAGAAAATTCCTCCATTTGACTTGATCTAAACTAGGTTGTGGCTCTTCCAACAGGTGAAGAGGGCAGCAATGCAAGAGCCACTACAAAGAAAACTGGGTGCACTGGCAAAGGTTGACCAGTGAAAAGAAGGAGCTGAGTATGCATTCATAGTCATGAGAGTTATCAGGGTCTGTTGTAAGGTCTTTTGAAATGATGAAGCCAATAATAGTAAAAAAAAATGATAAATTCAATTTTGGTCAGTTGGTAAGATGGTCAGGAAAATGAAAAAGAATTATGGTTTATATCATTTATAAAATAAATTTATAAACTAAAAATTTATAAAATAACAATTATATCATTTTTAAAATGCAAAAACAAAACCAACCACTCAAACAAATAACATGCTACACTATATCCCTAGGGCATGTGGGATGTGAACAACATGGGAATACCAGAATGATAAGAACAACAACAAAAACAAAAATTCCTTTTTTTATTTTATTACCTGTGCTCTGGGGATTTAATCTAACAAAAAAAATCACTAAAAAATTATTTCCCAGACCAATGTCATATAGCTTTTGCCCTATATATATTTTTAATAGTTTCATAGTTTTGTTCTTATGTTTAAGTTTTAAAGCATTTTTACTTTCTTTTTAAATATGGGTATAATTTCTTATATCTGTATTCAGTTTCCACAATACCACTTATTTAAGAAACTATCATTTTCCATTGGATATTATTAGCATTGTTGTTTTCATTCACAACAGCATAAATGAACTTGAAGAAAAGATGTCCAGTAATTAAGTCAGACACAGAAACACAAACACTACATGATTTCCCTAAAATCCAAAATAATTACACTCACAAAACTCGAGAGTAAAATGGTGGTTTTCAGAGGCTGGTGCTCATGGGAAAGAATGTGTAATGGTTGATGTATATAAAACCTCAATTAAACAGGAAGAATAGGTTTCTTGTTTTTATTAGTGTGGCAAATATGGTATATGATAATGAGTTTTACAGTTCAAAATCAATCTCTCTCTCTCTCTCTCTCTCTCTCTCTCTCTCTCTCTCTCCCTCTCTCTCTCTCCCTCTCTCTCCCTCTCTCTCTCTCCCTCTCTCTCTCTCTCTCTCTCTCTCTCTCTCTCTCTCTCTCTCTCTCTCTCTCTTTTTTTCTGGTACCCATGACTGAACCCAGGGGCACTTAACCACTGAGCCACATTCTCAGCCCTTTAAATTTTTCTTAATTTTAAATTGTTTGCAGTCTTTCTGAGTTGCTAAGGCTGACTTTGAACTTGGAATCCTCCCACCTCAGCCTCCTGAGTTACTGGATTATAGGCATTCAAAATCTCTAAGAGAGGGGCTGGGGATGTGGCTCAGGCGGTAGCACGCTCGCCTGGCGTGCGT
Source organism: Urocitellus parryii (assembly GCF_045843805.1). Classification (NCBI taxonomy): domain Eukaryota; kingdom Metazoa; phylum Chordata; class Mammalia; order Rodentia; family Sciuridae; genus Urocitellus; species Urocitellus parryii. The sequence continues at coordinate 198,014,930 of NC_135531.1, read as the reverse complement.
GCGGCCTGGGTTGGATCCTCAGCACCACATACCAACAAAGATGTTGTGTCAAGATGTTGTGTCCGCCGAGAACTAAAAAAATAAAAAAAATATTAAAAAAAAAACAAAATCTCTAAGAGAATAAATTCAAGCATTTGCACATGAAAAAAGATAAATATTAAAAGTGGCACATGTTGCCAGCTGCAGAGGCCCACATCTGTAATCCCAGTGTCTCAGGAGGCTGAGGCAGGAGGATCACGAGTTCAAAGCCAGCACTAAGTAACAGTGAGACCCTGTTTCTAAATACAAAATAGAGATGGGGATGTAGCTCAGTGGTCGAGTGTCGCTGATTTCAATCCCCAGTGACACTGCCCAAAAGTGGTAGATGTTAATTAGTTTTAATTATTCCATATTATATTAATAAATCATATAATTCATATTATACCAATAAATATATATAAATATACAAACATCATATCTGTTCATTATTTAAAGAAAAATTACTAGAATTTTAGGATTTATTTGAGTTTGTTAAAGAGAAGTAGTAATTTAGACTATAATTTGAACATATTTTAGAAGAACTAGTTGGAAACAGCATACCTGTAGATAGAAAAAAGACCTGAAAAAAATGAAAGTGATAATTCTGCAAGATTTAAGAAATCGATTCATTGAAACATTGAGGTTTCATTTTTGAGAGACTTAATCATGCAACAAAGATTAAGCAACTTTGGAAGGCATTCAAACAGTGGTGTTGACAATAAAGAGGCAAACATTTAAAAATAAATTTGTGCAACACACCAACAAACTGGAACAACTGGGCATATATTGAGTGACAGATGAGAAACATACAAAAAACTCAAAAGGTGTATGAATTTGCTTGATAGCAGTTTCGATGTGTGTTATATAATAACAATTCTGTGTAACTATCATTTATTCTTATTTAAAATATTTTTTTATTATTTAGGCACTTATTTTCTATTCATTTATACTTTGCACCTAGAATAGAAATGAAATACAGGTCATAATAAATGTGCTACCTAGACTGGCAATCATGAAATCCTGTTATAGGTAATTATGTTATTTTGCATTGTTTCCAGTACCATAAAGCCTGTGGGCTTCAGAAAGGCAAGTTAGCCAGAAGTGGGATTACAAGTCCAAAGAATAAAGAAATTCAGGAAAATTATATACAAAGATTTTATTTCATGTTGAATTGGAGCCTGCATTTCTAAAGCAGTGAGATTAAAACATACAAAGCACCAGAAGGGCACAGCTAATTTCTCTCACTGATTCATCATGAAAATTACAAAATACATTTATCATCAAGGAAAAGACATTTGTGTAAAAAATGGACAAAGGCTTTTTGCTGGGATGTTGTTAGATCATCCACCAAGTCAAAATGGTTGTACATTTTGTTAATATGTTACTGGAATAAAATAATGTTGCACATTTAGCACTGGATTATTTGGCCTTCTGCCAAAATTTGTAGCTCTGATTACAAGGTTCAAACTTAAGTAGTTCCTCACTGATTTATGTCTGATGCAGTATAATTCACTGACTGACAGGGTAAGCTACTATATTTGTTAAATGGACAGAAAAATACATTTTCGTTCTTCTGTTGTAATACTTCAAAATTTGAGGCCAAGGTAAGAAAAATACATGCTATGATAAAAGTCAACACATTATAAATGAGACCAAGGGCAATTATTTTTTAATTCTTGTTCCAAATAATTATAACTAAATAAAAGTAAACTCCATTGTGTAAGTTAACAAGACTTATAATAAATACCATTTCTATATGTATAAAGTCAGTTCATGTTAAATGAATGCCTAATATGTATTCAAGAAGAAGTGTTGTGTATCATTATTAGAACCCAGCCCAAAGTGCCTTTTTAAATAAGGATAAATTCATTATTTGCATTAATTTTTAGGGGTTTTCATGTTCTACCAAAAATTTAAGTAGCTCACTCTCCTGTTCAACTTGAAAAACATGATAAACATGATTTCTTTGAATGTCATGTATATATATATATATAATATATATATTATATATATATGTATAAATATGTATACACACACACACACACACACACACACACACATATATATACACTTCCTAAGCTTTATTTTTCTACAGATAAAAATAGCATTACTTGCATGTATACATTTGAGTAGAGTAAAATGGATGAGAATCTAGCACTTGAGTAAGAAATATGTGGATAATTTGCATTAATATTCTGTATTTCATCCAATAATTCCTCTTAATTATACTGGTATAATGAATTAAATGGAACATTTTTAAGAGATGAAATTTTACATTACCAGTGATGTTTTTATTATTTCAGATACCTCCCTCATTAATTTACATCATTATGGAATTAAAATTTTTTCCTGTTTTAATAAAGCACTTGTGATTTATTGATTTAACCATAGTAACTAACAGCATGACCATGGGATATTTGCCTGCCTATAAAGACAATTAAACTATATATTTTTTGCATGCAATAGATTTTTTTTTCTGAGTATCCAGAATGTGGAGAAAAAAAGATTAAGTAAAGGAAGAAACAAGGTCCTCAAAAATAGATAATGAACAAAATTCAATTCCATGTAAACTAACTTGGTACTTAGTCCAAAGAGTTTCAGGAGTTTGTAAGGACTTGGGAATAGCAAATTAGACAATCATCTTTCAGGAAGACCAGTATAATAGAATTAGGACAATTGTCCACAGGACATTATGGAGTTGAATAGAATCTGCTTGTTTCACAAAGATTGTGGAGAAGAATATGGTGGCTAAAGCCTTCCTGTCTTCTGTTTGAAGTACAAAGTATTTCTTTCTCTGTGCCCTATGTATTAGACATCTGAGGAACATAGAAAGCAAATGTACCCACTGACTTGTAAACAAGTGGGTTAGAATGGCTTCTCCACTGGAATGTCAGTGGAGGGCAGTAATCTGACAGGGTTATAGAAACACAGTGGTTTCAAACAGACATCAGTGCACAGACATCATCTGTATAAAAGAGTTATCTAGTATCTTACTAATAGAAGAAGGGTACCAGCGGTCCCAAGACAGACTCCTGAGTCATGAGGAAGCAAAACAGGTATGAATACTTATAGATGGGTAGATGTTCTTCTTAGAGGCAAACCATGCTGAAATGTATGATTGGTGAAAGAAAAAAAAAGAAACTAAATTCTTATGTTGATTATTTTCCATTTTGCTTTGAGTAAAGGTCTGCAACATGGTCTGGTAGATGATGTAGGATCTGGTTCTCACTCCTGGCTGAACTTCATCCCTTGTCCTTCCTCTCTGCTGCAGTCATAGTAGCCCTTTCTTCTAGGTATGTGCTCAAAGATTACTACATCCAAGGAGGACATCACTGACAACTTTGTCTAAAATAGGGAGACAACTCACTTCCCAGAATTTTCTTCACAGCATTTTAACACCCCCTGGCCTATTTCATGCTGTTGTACTGTTTCCTTCTGGAGGATTATAAACTCCGAAAAATCAGAAAGGATTTTGTCCCTTTTATTTATTGCCATATGCTAAAGATACTAAAATACTGAGTGAAATAGTCTAATAATGAATAACATCCTTGTTCAACTTACTAATCCTCTTCACCTTAATAAAAAATTATTAATTTGAAAAATAGTTAAGACTCACTGGCTAGGAACTCAGTATGGACGTGTTGATTTAAAACCAGTCTTGGGTAAGAAAAATTGCAGAGGGTAGATTAACTCAGTGATTAGACAATATATTCATTATTCTGCACTCAAGGTTTAGCACTTATTATTCCAACAATTGGCTTATAGCATTAAATTTGTCTCAGTAATTAGAAAATCTTTTGTGAATTGGCCAAGTCTTAGCATAATTAAAAAAAAAAGAAGAAAGAAAGAAAGAAAGAAAGAAAGAAAGAAAGAAAAGAAACAGAATTTTGTTACTTGCTTTTTACAGCTTCTCTTTTTATAGAAAGGTCAAAATAGCATGAACACAGGGTGAGTTGATTACTCTCAGGCAATATTAAAACATACACTTAAAATTGCTGTATTCAGGTTCCAGTGCACCTCCAAAGAGAAGTAGAGAGAGAGAAGAAACTATGTCATCTGTATTTATTACCCATGGGGAGACATAGAGTTCAAGTAGGGGATTCGAATAGGAGAAAGTGTTCTATTCAAAATTGCATTTTACATGTCTAAGGCTTGGAAATTATTTAACAATCCCTTGGTAAATATATAAATTTTATCCAAGTCTTTTAGATTATAACTTGTTTGTCAGAAAGTTAAAAAAAGTCCTGTATTATCAAAGGTCACTGTGGCTTAAAATAATTATAAGGACTGTGAAACATATTTTAGTTTGAAAATACACTAATTTATTATTTACTTCACAATGATATATTAGAAGAAATGACATGGAGGATGCTATCCTAGATCATGAAGGGAATATGAAAAATAAATATATATTGTTCCTCACAAACTTGTGAAGGGGACACTATCATATTCTCTTTGGATATCATTGCACAAGGAGAAAGAGATGGTAAGACCTATCCCATGTCAGTCACATGCCCAAATAGAATATAAAACAAAAATCAAAAGCTAATGTTTTAGCTTATAGTATCACATAATGATTAAAGTGTTAGTTTATTGGTAATCTTTACATAACCTTTTTGAGTGTAAATAAGATTCTTAAAATACTGTTTTTATAAAGTTAAAATATATTAAGCTGTTTAATTATACCTTTTAATCTTTAATTTCCCATCTGGTCAGCTCTAGGGATAAAAACAATGCAGTCAGCAGCATTTACTCTCACTACCTTTGCTATGCACTGACTCCTTATATGTCCAAAGCTGAATATTTGCCTAATCTAATCCTAAAACATCTTTAGTGCTATGTGCTCATAACTATATGGAAACTATCAAGAATGTTCTGGCTAATTATATTTTTATGGTATATGTGTGTGAATTAAAAAAAAGTATCTTTTACATTGCACGTGAAAGATACCTTTGCAAAAATTAAATGACTCATTTTTTCCTAGATATGTTGTATGAAAAATGTTGTGACCCAAATCCTATTAGATAATGTTGTCATCAATGAGAGAAGGACTGATGAGTGGGGAGAGAAGATGAGTATCCTTATTACTTCAGAGTACACTATGAATCATACTCAGTGAATTAACTGTGCCCATCTCTACAGACAACTATTAGGCTAAACCATATAGAATTTTCATTTTTGTAGGTTAAAAATGTGTATTATCAGTTTCACATGTTATGTTGAAATTTATTTATTTATTCGTGCTTCTAAGGAAGATGCCCATCATTTACCAAACAACTGAAAAATATCAAGGGCAATCAAAGTCACCAAAGGCCTATAATAAAAACTAACAAGACAATTGCTTTTGATTAAGATTTTTTTTCAAGGGAAAACATTATTCAGAATTTTGAACTACTATGCAATTTTGTATCTGTCATTTCTCTTGGCAATAGTACACATTGGAGTAAATGATGAAAATTGTGTTTTAAAGAGTAGACTATTTCTCTATATCAGAACATAATGTCTCAAGGAACAGGATCTAATACTACAAGCCAAGAGTTCATATTTTCACAAAAATTCTTTGTTCTAATGATACATTGAAAAAATGATTACAAGTTTAAGAAATTCATTTAAATTTAATTTGTCCACATTACCTCTTGGTTGGATAATAATTATCTCCAAGTAATTTTATAAATAATTACTTCAAATGCTGCATTTTGCTATACATCATGAAGTAACTAAATTAAGAATTTAAATTATGCTGCTTTAGTATTTATAGTTAATTATATTTTCACTTCATGAACAGCTTTTAATTGGGAATTTGAGTTTAAATTTAATAATAAAAAGCTGAGCTGATTGAAGTTATTGTTGAAAGATCTATTCAATTTAACCATTAATTGAATGAGGTAATATATTTAAAGATAATATGCTTTTTAAACAGTGTCTCTTAGCAGGTTTTAAGACCTACTAAGTTTAATGTGACCTATCTATATTCTTTAGCTTATTGTAAATATTCATCAGTTTTTTACTTGATATGTAGAATGTTAGTAGAATATTTTAAGAATGTTGTTTCCTAGAGCTACACAGTACAAATTACAGTGATAGATGATAAATATTATAATTCCACTTAAGATTATAATTCTCCCAAATGAATAGGAAGAGTGGGTTATGAATTAAACATTTCAGGTGTCTTATAGTACAGGAAGTATTTGGTAGTATTTTAGAAGATGCAAGTGTTGGGCACATTGGAAAAGAAAAACTTTGAAGAAAACCTGTATGCTTTGTCATTTAACCATTATCTACAAATAAGAAATACTGAGGAACATTATAATTGCAACCAGGAATTATATGATAGATAATATATTATTTTGAAATAGGCTTTTCAAAAATTAAACTATATTTTGGTTAGAATATAAAGTATGTTGGAAAACACTTAGGTAAGTAAAATAGGACAAGATCCCCTATTTTTTTCATGGAATCTGATTATTATTTGGATCTGGGTTGGTGTCTGAGTGTTCACAGAATCAAAGGGACTGGTAAAGAATCTTCATTTTGCTGATAATTAGCATCAGGGCTTTAGAAAAATCTTTGAATTACAATATCTCCGTTTTATCAAAATTGCATGCAATCTTCTCCATTAAGCATCGATTTTCTTTATTCTCCCAGCTAAACATTCTCCCTGTGCCTCTTGTTGCGTTTGTCACTTTCCAACTTTTGTTCTATTTAGTTATGTATGTGGCCATGTACAGATGGCTCTACTGGAAAACAAACTTTCTGGGACGAAAGTCTATTCCCTCACATTTTTATGCACTTAAAATAATTAGTACACTAGGCCGTGGGTTCAATCCCTAGCACCACAAAAAAAAAAAAAAAATCCTTTGAGTGCAATCAATGACTACCTGCCTTGGAAGCAATAAAAAAATATGGCATTTATACACAATGGAGTATTACTCTGCATTAAAAAATGACAAAATCATAGAATTTGGTGGGAAATGGATGGCATTAGAGCAGATTATGCTAAGCGAAGCTAGCCAAGCCCTAAAAAACAAATGCCAAATGTCTTCTTTGATATAAGGAGAGTAACTAAGAACAGACTAGGGAAGAAGAGCACGAGAAGAAGACCAACATTAAACAAGGATGAGAGGTGGGAGGGAAAGGGAGAGAGAAGGGAAATTGCATGGAAATGGAAGGAGACCCTCAGGGTTATACAAAATTACATACAAGAGGAAGTGAGGGGAAAGGGAAAAATAATACAAGGGGGAGGAATGAATTACAGTAGTGGGGGTAGAGAGAGAAGAGGGGAGGGGAGGGGGGATAGTAGAGGATAGGAAAGGCAGCAGAATACAACAGACATGAGTATATCAATATGTAAATCAATGGAAGTGTAACTGATGTGATTCTGCAAGCTGTATACGGGGTAAAATGGGAGTTCATAACCCACTTGAATCAAAATGTGAAATATGATATATCAAGAACTATGTAATGTTTTGAACAACCAACAATAAAAAAATAAATAAAAATAAAAAATGAATAGAAAAAAAAATGCAGATTCCATAAATGCTAACCCTATGTTAGCCAGCGCAATAGTTACCAACCACATACATCTATTGAACTCTTGAAATGTGCTTAGACTTAAATGTTCTGTAGTTGTAAAACAGATTCCAAAGATATAATATAAAAATTATGAAATTTTTATTAATATTTAAATATTAATTATATGCTTAAATAATAATAATTGGACATATTATGCTAAATAAATATATTTTAAAATGAATTTCACCTGTTTCTTTTTACTTTCCTAATGTAGTTTCAGAAATTATTCAGTTATTTAGGTGAGTCCCTTTATATTACTTTTAGACAGAGGCAGGCTAGAGATTTTAATAAAGTAGAATTCTTACAGTGTAGCTATCCTGTTTATGAAAAGATCTTCAGGTGATTACAATGTGTACAAACCTTTAAAAATCACCAGGTTGGCATATGAGTTATACATAGTGGATAGTTAGCAAGTGACTTTGGTGTTGGTACGATAGCCCATCATCTAATTATTAGGAAGTAAATGACCAACAAAAGTCTTTGCACTGGGGAGACACACTGGTAAGGCAGAAAGGAAAGGTTGCCACCATTCTGAATAGGTTTGTACAAATAACAAAGCTTATTTGAGGTCATTAGAAACAATTAGCACCTTGTCTGCTATAGTAAACAAGAACTCTGTTTTCAATAAATGGTGTTTTTTGCCAGCTTCCAAAAAGAAACTAATACCTTGGGGGGGTGGGGAACAAAGACAACTTTTCCTGAGGGCTTGGCTGTTTAAGTTAGGTGGTGAGTAAGCCTGATTAATTTACTTATTGATCCAATGTTGGTGTAAATTGAATGTGAATGGATTGTTGAGCAATGAATAAGAATAAAGGAGATATTAAATTTTTGATTCAAAAAATAAAAAGTACAGTAGTTTCCTTGTATAAGAGGAGTAATAAAATAGAATATTTTAAGAATAATACGTTTAGAATTAGTCTAATGAAAAGCAGCATTTTACATTATTCTGATTACATAAAGTTACAGCTGCAATTCATTCTGACTTTCAGATGTAATAGAAAGGACAATATTATGAAGCAGAATGTAGGTAATGATACTTTCAGGGAAGAAAACACATCTACTTTAAAGCTTTTCATTTTAGTCTGATTTTACCCTACAGTCAAAAAAAAAAAAAAAGCCAAATTTATGTTCTTGAAAAGCAGCTTGATTAAAAATCATCACAGGACAGTTACATTCTTCGTGAGATCCTGGCTGAAGCATAGTATTTTTTAAAAATATGAACAATATGTATTCATATCAGTTGATTAGTGGAGCCCATTCTTTTCCCTTTCAACAATCCCTTTAAGAGAAACAAACTACTTTGCCATCTTTATAAACAAGACTGGGTGTTGGGTTGCAAAGAGCCTTTTAGTCTTTTAGATTCTCCACAAGCTTACTGGGAATGACTTAATAGCCTTCTGAGAGAACTGAGGTTGCATTTTGTGCCACTGCAAATTTAAATCCAGGTCACAGAGATGTTAAATAGCAAATGACACATTTACTGTGCCACCCAGCTGCCTCCTCTAATGCACTAGGACTGCCTTCTGAACAAAGTCAGCATGCCAATGCTGGGCTGTGTGCAGTGGCTTTGTTTATCAGGGTGATGCTAAAAGAAGAAATTCTGCCCACAATTAAGAAGCTACTTAGCTCAATTGCTAATTCACCCCTGAAGTGTCAAATAAATGACTTGTCTCTCAGAAGGCGCTATAATCCTCACCCTCATGAGTGAAAAATTTTCAAGCTGTTCAATGACTCAGAGTTGAGATTAAAATACTCTTAGAGAATCTAGCTCTCCATGCTAGATGGCAGAGGTCACGGGATATCGTCGTCGGGCTACTGTAAGTAATCATTTTACAATATGTTTAGCCTCAAGAAAAACTTGTTAAAGTGAAAGCTGCCATCATGCTACATTGTGGTTGAATAAGAAAGATGCACTGTGGTGGGAAAATCCTAATAGTTTCTCTGTTTCATGATACCACAATTTCACATGTGCTTTCTTCCAAGGACTCTCACTATTGTAGCCTCTTCCTGTGAATCAACATCATATTGTCTATTAATTCCAAGAATAGAAAAAGATAACACTGAGAGACAGATAATCTCAGAAGGGCAAGACCTGGATGCTTTCATTCTTGAGGAACTTGGAAATCTAGAGCCCTGGAGTTACAGGGAAAGATCATGGCATGTTCCAGTTAAGGGAGAGGGAAACAGTACTTGCCTGAAAACAGTTTTTTTTTTTTCTTGTTAATACTTCTCAGTCATTACTGAGTTATCTTGATGAGGCAAGTATTTGAATCCTAATACAGCTGTGTCTAATATAGCTGATATGAGAAAAAGAGGGTGATCATTGCACACACACTCACACACACACACACACACACACACACACACACACAGAGGAACTGTCCTATTTACTGATCTGTTACTTCAAGGTTTAGGGCTTCATTTATAAAATTTTACAGATCATTCTAATATTCAGCTAATTGACAAAAGTCTTGTACAATGCCTTATATTGTTGTTTATCTACAAATATGTGAATTGTTTTATCATTTAAACCAAGTGTAGATTTCTTGGCTTTGTAAGATCAAAGTTACTTTGCAAGATACAGTAAATAAACAAAAATGTTTATGAACACACATATATGCATATATATATCATGAAAAATGCTCACTTATTTATATAGAAAATGATCTCTCCCTTTATGTATACCAAGGCATGTTTATTTACACCTTCTTTACATTTTTATTCCCAAAGAGCATCTTCTAAACTTCACCCAGAGTGATCATACTCACCCCAGCAAACATAGGTGAGAAGAAATATTTTCTCCATCAATATTTTTTTTTCTGTTTTCACTTTGTCTTTGAGGTATTTGAGGATGCCAAAAAATGTCTGCATTTTGGTAAATCACTCTATTCTAAAAAGAATTTGGCTTTTTATGTTTTACTGAGGACTGGGAGATATGGTTCAAGGCTAAACTATTTATTCATTCTTTGGACAATATTTATCTGTGCTTTATCCCCTCTATGTGCAAAGCACAAAGCTAAATGCTTTGAAGGACATGAAGTTGAATCAGATATTTATATATTTATTTAGCCCACATAGAATTTATATTCTTTTAGTGGAGATAAGCTGTATACATAAATATCTATACTAAAACAAAAAGTATAAAACATAAAGGAAAAGTCTGATCAATCTTACTGCATTAATATTTTAAAATTCTGGGCATCAAAAGGTACCATTTTATTTCAGCGACAATATAAGCTGCAGAACATAAGGAAATATTTTTGATGGCCATAACTGATATATGAATACAATCCATAATACGTAAAGTGCTGCCAAAAATGAATAAGAACAATGAGGACACATTAGAAAAAGAGGTATAAATATGATCAGGTAACTAATGGGTACTGAATTATGAATAAAACATGAAGAGTTTCTCTAACGTAATAGATGTCAGTAAATGTATACTAAAACCATGAGATACATCAAGTTTGCAAAACAAATTAAGGGTTCATATCTACTACTGATGAAAGTATAAACTGATACAAAATCAGCAGAGAACAATTTAACAATTTGGCAATAACTACTAGTCAAGTTGAAGCTATGTGTACTCAAAAAAATGTTCTATTCCTAAGCATATTATAGTGTCAGTGTCCTATGAAGAAACAGGATGGCATAGTCAGACCAGAAGACTAAGGAGAATTTTATAAAGAGATTCTCTGCAAAGTTTTGGGCAGGCTTAAGAAAAATCAAAAAAGGGACTTTAGCATCCCAGGGCTAATGTCAGCAGGAGTCACTGCCAGTTCTAGGATAAAAGATACAGAGAGAAAGAGAGTTGTTACAGATGTTACTGGAACCAGAATAAAGTGTGCTAGCTGTAAAGAAGTCTGACCAACAGGAGCCATTGTCCTCAATTAGAGAAAATAGCCACAGGAGCTAACCCAGGCGGAAGAGAACCTAGGGAACAAATATTCATACCAAGCTCATGCTTTCCTTTCCATGGGTCACCTGTGAGTGCTTTCCAGTATCCTTAACACCCATAAGTCATGTTACCATTTATTGCCTCAAACGTGTAAAATTATTATGAGGGTGCTAACAAAATGTGTAATTAGCAAAAAATGAAAAATTCAGAAAAATAATGCACAATAAATTTATAGGTGGGGTACATCTGAGGAAGAAGGAACACAGTTTTTGATACATAACTGGACTAAAAGCAACAACTACAGCAACAATATCAACAAAAATGTTTGTATGAAATTCAAATTCAATTTGGCAGCCTGTATTTCATGTGACAACCCCAGTTGGGAAGGGGAATGAAATGGCCTCAGAAACTGTGGTAGTTACAAATACTTCCTCTCAGTCTCTAGTTTGTCTTTCCTAATGTTCTCTGTTCTTATAGTATCTCTCAATGGGTAGAAGTTAATTTTCTTTAGTTTTGCAATGAGAACACAGATATCCATTTTATTATTCTGTATAGCTTTCTACATGTATGGAACATCTCTTAAGAAATAGTAAAAATATCTAAACAGAGTAAGAACTGAAATGTTATAAGAAAAGACCTCTGGAAGAAGTGCTTTTGGAGATTAGAAGACCGCTCATACTCAGTCAGGACTCAGAGGCTTACAAGTTTGGACTATGAATAAAATATCTAAAGAAGAACAGCATATTCTAGGAAAAGGAGCGATATGAAGAAAGGCAGAAAGACCCGCATACAGCATACATAGCGTATGTTAAGAAAAGAATGACAAATGCCAAATGTCTTCTTTGATATAAAGAGAGCAACTAAGAACAGAACAGGGAGGAAGAGCATGAGGAAAAGATTAACATTAAACAAAGACGAGTGTGGGGAGAGAAAGGGAAAGAGAAGGGAAAGCATATGGAAATGGTAGGAGACCCTCAATGTTACACAAAATTACATAGAAGAGGTTGTGAGGGGAAAGGGGGAGGGAAACAAGGGAGAGAATTGAACAACAGCAGAGGTGGTAGAGAGGGAGGAGGGGAGGGGAGAGGGGGGATAGTAGGGAATAGGAAAGGTAGCAGAATACAACAGTCACTAATATGCCATTATGTAAAAATGTGAGGGTGTAACCGGTGTGTGATTCTGCAATTTGTATTTGGGGTAAAAATGGGAGTTCATAACCCAATTGAGTCAAATGTATGAAAGATGATATATCATGAGCTTTGTAATGTTTTGAACAACCAATAAAAAATATAAAAAAACCCAAAAAACATTTAAATAATACAAAAAAGAAAAGAATGAAAATAAGAATGCATATAATAAAGGTAATGCAAAGCACAACAGTTGTTTTAAATAGCCAACTTGAGTGCTGTATGCCAGAAAATATGTTGATGTTTTGTGTTTTAATTTAATACATTAATCCTTTGCAATAAGTATCATAATTTTCTCACTTTAAAAATGAGCTTTAGTTATTTGGGGTAACTTATGCATGTCCACAAAACTAGTAAGTGGCAGAGGCAAAGTTTGACCCAGATTACATGAGTTCACAACACACTTGTATCTGCACTCTTACCTGTAATAAATACTGAAGCTAATGTTAACATATACAGTACATCTGCCCTTTGCTAGAAAGTGTTTTTAATTGCTCTATGTGTTTCCTTAATTGATCCTTGAAACAACTTTGTTAGGTAATGCTCAACTTTATGAGGGGCAGCAAAGTAACTTGCCTCAGAATCACTGGCTACAAGGTAGAAGAGCAGTATTTTAAACATGCTCTGTAGGACTCCAAAACAAATCAACTATTTAATAGATAATGCCAAAGTAAAGTGAAGAGAAATATAGAAAATACGCCTGAAAATTAACTCTGGGATTTAGATCAGGAAGTTAAAGTTAGAATTTCTTCTCTCAGCAATTGCTTGCTGCAAAGGGTATAGAGGTAATCATTGATGATATCTGGGGAAATGAAATGATGGGATCTATGTGTCAAGATTAATATTAAGGTAATATGAACTTTTGTCGACAGGTTATTACCAAATATTTGGGTAATATATTGTAGAGATTTACTATACCATTGTTGTCCTATGCCAACACTTACCTGAGTATTTTACATATAACAAGAACTTAATAAATACATAGGACAAGTAATCAATATTTGCATCGCATAAATACATAGATTAATGGCATAGAATATCCAAGTTAAAGAGTCATACAACACATTATCATGGGGTCTGGGGTATGTTATAATATAGGAACTCAAAGGAAGTACAGAAGTCTTCTGCCACAGCCTTGTGTTGTTAACATCCTGTCTATAGTTCTCAGATGAGGTAACTCCTGGGGTTGCTTGTGATATTGCCATATGAGATGTTGAAAGGAATATGGGTTTTCTGAGTGCCCACAAGTTCCCATCAAGAAAATATAATTTAGACATAGAATGTTGGGCTGTGATTATCAAGAGCAGTAGTATTTGTTATTTAATTAAACCCCAGTTCAGAAAATAGTAGAGGGTTTCTGCTTCTCCCCAAACTGAACTGCCTGTCTTTAGTTGAACTTTAAATATTCTTGAACTTGTAAGTAATTGATATTCATTTTAGTCCAGCGAGATGGTTTTTAATCCACTCAATAAAAAAGTAATTATGTAAGAAGGGATGGAGAATGAACAATCATTTGCAGGTTTGTTTTAATGTGGAATTCTGGTGAAGTATGTGCTTTAGAATGATTAATGTGGTGTTTCTTCCTACAATACTACAAAATCTCTTATTTAAGTGTTTTTCACACAATAAAAGGCTAATTTATGATAAACCATATAATGATATGTGCACAGACCCACATTCCCAGTCACTAGCAATAGACGCTTAAAAACAAAAATGATACCCAATAAAAGTCTCTTCTGAATTCCCCCAGTACACTCGAACATTGGACTTCTTTCCATGAAATTGTCACCCTGCACAGGCAATGAGTTTATATCATTTAAGTATTTCCAAATGAACAGGATCATTAAAATATAGGGGTAAAAACAAACAAAAAAGCGTCTTGGCTCAAGTATATAAAGACAGGCTATTCTTTGAGTTTTTGTTTATATAATGAATACTTTCATTTGAACTTGGCACTACCATTTATAATGAAGTTATTTATTTCCTAGCAGAAAGACAAACAATAACCCTAAATGAAGATAATTTGAAAAAAATGTCTTAGCTGTATGTCAACATATAGATAGATGAGCACTGAGTTTGTACCTTTGATTACTCCTTTATTCGAGAGATGCCTTAACTTTCTTGATAGTAGAAAAAAAATTGTTGAATGATCCAATTGTCTGTGGGTAATGTAAAATGATGTTCATTCATTTGACTTTTCTTTTTACCTAGCATTGCAATGGTAGCTGTTCCTGTTCTTCTATAATAATTTATAATCTGGGGTTTAAGTCTTCATTTTGCTCAATTTTTGTATACTGAATTGATACATAATTAAATATATCATTTCAAATTTTAAAACTTTTATTAATATTTTTGTGGAAATAATATTATAGGCAAATTTTATTTTGATATTCAAATTAGTGAGTTAAACAATATAACAGTCACAGTGGCATACGCCTGTGATGCCAGTGGCTCAGGAGGCTGAAGCAGGAGGATAGTGCATTCAAAGTCACTCGAAGCAACTGAGCAAGGCTCTAAGCAACTCAGTGAGACCCTATCTCTAAATAAAATATATAAAAAAAAGGGTTGGGAATGTGGCTCAGTGACTAAGTGCTCCTGGGTTCAATCCATGGTATTTAAAAAAAAAAAGAGAGAAGGAGGAGGAAATAATCACAAAAAGAAGAATAATAAAGAAAAAATAAGAACACACTGTCATTTATGCAGGGATGATTACTATGAGATAACAACAAGCATGTTAACTCTCTGTATCAACAGTATTTACATTTTAGACATCACTGTTCCATAATGAGTTCTGGAATTCAAATACTTGGCTTCTTGAACCCCTTCTACCATTTAACCTTAACTCAATCTTCAGTGGTTCAATTAGACAAATTTTATGGATTTGGGAAAGAAGACCAATATGATTCTTTGCTTGTAAGAGATTTAGTCATTTAATTCATTTGCACAAAACCCAAATCCAAGTATAAATTGCCTATCATTAATTCTTATTTTGATTCTTCTATTTTAATTTTTGGTTTTTGCTTCTCTTAAAATACACTGGCTCTCTCAATGGTAATTAACATAGTACTTTCAAATCCAAAAAGAGAGGGGGTGGAAAAGCAATGGAAATAGAATTGAGTACTACAGGGTTACTCAAAACTGAGCTGCAATAAGGATGAAGTTTCTAAAGAAAACATTTTTTAAATATTTGTTTTATTATTTTAACTTCCACCAAATGTTATGAATTTTCATCAGTGACACTGAGCATTGCATATGTGAGCTTGCACACTGACATTTCCATAAAAATACCCCAAAGATGTCTTAATTTCCAAAGGCTATTTAATTTATATAATTGAAGATATGTTTAACATTTTTCTTCATTTGAAAATAAATAACCCTACCTTCATTAAATATTACTCTCTGAATTTCACAGAACATAATCAGTTTACCGGATTCCATTATAATATGTTGGGTTACTCTACAACCATCTATTTTTTTTAATTCCATGTAAATGATTGAAAAACTCTAACATCAGTCCAACCCTACTAAAAAGAATTCCAAAAATAAAATATATTTTTGATATATTTCATGGGATTGGGATTCAATTTTGAAATATTTTCAGAAGTTCAATTTGGAAAATAAGGTTAAATATGTAGCATAAAAGATCACCAGGAAAACATGGTGTTTCTAAGGAATTTTGAGCAAATATTGTAAAATATTTTATTTTACATATATGGATAAACTTAAAAATTATAAGGTGTACCCATTAACCAAATTTAAAACTGAAACCAATTCCCAGATTCAACTGTATGAGGATACATTTTTAACCAAATAGTTTCTTGACAGTCTATTAATCCTTTCCTTATACTCAAGTACTTTCATTTTGTTTATAAACCTTAAATTTACTGAGCAACAAATTATTGGATACAGTGTCTAATTCATAGGAAGAAGAATTTATCTTTTCTTTAAAGGGAGTTAAAAATAAACCTCTCAGATTTACTACTAAATTGAAGTTAAAGACATATCTTCATTAGGACATAGGAGAGAACAGAGGAAAGAAAGACATTCTGTTTTAACTCTGAGCATAAACTACAGCAGAATGGACTTTGCAGTGGCATGGCATATAAGCGAGAGCTTTCTTTGATCAACTCTATTTCTAGTGGTAAGTTTTTTTTTGTTTTTGTTTTTTTGGTCAGGTGGAGGAGCAGATTTTTGTTGTTGCTATTTGCAGCTGACATTATGGATCAATTTAAAACTAATGTTTGTACAAATCATTTCACAATAAATCCTGGTAAATTTCTGAATATCAAAATGGATGATGATTAAAACCAGCAGGATTCAGAGGTAGAAGGATAGACAAGGAGAACAAGAAGGGCTGTTACTTTTATATTATCAAACAATCTGTGATTTTCACCAGTATTACTGTGGGTACTAGGATTCTGATTTATGAAAGTGTCTTTATAGGTTTTGCCTGCAATATACAATAAATCATTTGGCAGAGGATTTTTTTTTTACTTTTTTATTATATTGGACATGATGAAATGTATGTGTTTTAATGTGTGTGTAGTTTATACTTTAATTTCTCCAGTTAATATCAAAGATTAAAATAGATCTTCTACTTTTCTGTGTTCATATAAAATCTCTGTGTTAATTCTTCTCTTTCTTATGATGTTCCAATATTAGTAAAGTTTTTGACCCCACTATTTAGCTAAATTATTTTTATATTATATATATAATTTTTAGAAATGGTTTGCTTAGCAAATTTCAAATCATACCACACTTATAACTAGTACTTTATACTTACTATTATGATGAATTGGCTTCAATTTTCATCATCATATCTTCTTTTATATTTTTACCATTTTTTTTGCTCTTTAATGAGTATATTAACTGGATGCATATTTCTTCATACTGTTTCATAAGAAGTGTGAAGGATCTGCATGCTTTGCAAGCTCTTGAAAACAGAAGGTTATTTTACAGATAAGGAAATAAAGTTTTGGGGTCAAAACTCATTGTAGTATAATGATAGCTAACATATATGTAGCATGAATTATGCTCGTCATTTCTACTTGTTTTCTGCATACCATATCAACAATTCTACCAGGTGGAAGACATTTACTCTGCCTATTTTTAAAGGTGAGAACATTGAATCTTGGTGCAGCCAAGTCTCTTGGCAGGGAACCACACATAAGTAAACGGAAGAGTTGAGTCTCCCAATCACCAGTACTTTGTACCCTTCAAAATTGCAGCTCAGTAGATGTGAATTTCAACTGTGCATGTACCTCTGAGGTCGTCATCTTAATATTTATTCTCTAGTTGACCTTTTATTTCCCTGCCTAGATGATTTCGGATTTTATAAATACAATTAATTCAAATGTTTATGAGAAAAATTTTCCCACACTGCCTCTATGTATTACTATAATTTCATTGACTTTTTTTCTTTGAATGGGAAGGGACTCTAATCATCATAAAGAACTATGTGTGTGTGTGTGTGTGTATAATATATATATATTTGAGTCCATAGTGTCATGAACACAATCATTTGCTAGTGATTTCACTTTGGCCTGTCAATGTGATTTCTTTTCCCTTAGGCAGTAATGTTATATGTACCCTGGGAATAGATCATTATCCTTTATCTTTAAATACATACACACACACACATACACACACACACACACACACACACACACACAAACTGTTTCCACATTGATTGTCTCATCCATTTCCCACTAATCCTTTGATCTTTGTCCAGGCTCTAAATATCCTTCTAATGTCACTGCAATCCTCTACAAATCCAGAACAAAATTCTTACCTTTTTAGTTTTATAGGTGACTTATCAGCACAAGAAACATTGTTTTTCTCATTTTTAAATGTCTTCCTATCATAAATAATGTTTTGTTCTTACAACAAAGAAACCACTGAGGTGGTCATCTTTTGTTAATTTGCTTTAAAAAAATCTAATTTTATATTAAGAAATAATATCATGACATACAAATGTAAATAAATACACGATTTGAATAAAATATCATTGCTCATTTTCTATCTAAATCATCTCTGCTTAATTGTTACTTTTGACAAATTATGTAGTACAATCAGCAAAACTATTGAATCTGCATCTACTCCATGAATTCTAAATTGTCTGCTATTTAAGGATCCTCTTAATCTGGTACACACCTTGTCTGTCAAACTTTACAGTACATCACATCCTCATAGTCAATATTTCTGGCAACAGAGATCTCTTCAGTATTTTTCCTCTGTTGCTGCTATTCATTAGATTTTCTTCAGGCTACAATTTCTTATCTAATCTTATTCATATCTAATGTTCCATTCCAAGACTCAGCACCTTCAGAATAACAACACAGGCATATTTTCTTTTGAATGTACTCCATCTTTAGTCACTTAGGTTTTCTTTAAATTATTGCATGTGATCGATCATGCCAAAATAGTGAGGAAACACACAGAAGGATAAAGAAAATTGAGTCAGGAGTATGCAGAAAGGCTTCTGATCCCAGTGTAGGTTAGACTCCAGTGAAAGCAGAGGAAGTAAGGAGGATCCCATAGGAAAGGGCTGGGGGCGGGGCAATGTTATTGTAAGAAAGTTGGCCAGACCATTGGTGAGTATAGGCATCCAAGTTATACTCACTCTTTGAGTGGGAGTTTTAAGGAAAGGGTCTTTCCCATGATCTTGAGTGCTGTGATAAGTCCTGCCTGCTACAAGTGATAACAATAATTATGTGAAAAGTCAATGCATTATCCCTCAACAATGATTCAGTTGGCTGGGAGTAGGGGAAACTGATTAAGACAATATTTGGGGGATTTATTCACTTCTAAAATATAGTTTATAGTTCCACTCTGGGCCAAGCCCTTTGATTTGCTATTAATAAGATTTATGAGTCAGAGCCGGATGCAGTAGCGCACACCCATATTCCCAGTGACTCCAGAGGCTGAGGCAAGAAGATCTATAGTTTTAAGCCAGTCTCAGCAGTTTAGCCAGCTTCTAAGCAAATTGGTGAGATCCTGTAGCAAAATAATAAATAAACATAACCTGGGATATGGTTCAGTAGTTAAGCCCTCATGGGTTCAATTTCTGATAAAAAAAATATTTTTGAGTTTGATGAAGTACATTAATTTCTGTTCAACTTAGGGATAAATGAAGCAGAGAATGGGGAGTAAAAGCCTAATAATTGAGTTAAGTAATGAGTAAAGTTAGCTAGATGTCATTATTAAAGATAGTTAATATTTTAAACTCTGCTTTATGTTTTTCTTCCAATGAATTTCTGTTATGTAGATAAATTTTCCATATAGATTATGAATGGAACTAAAAATCAGTTTTAATAAGATTTACAGAGTTTTAATTATCTGTAAATAACATTACGTTCAGATGTACATTAATGTTACTATTACTTATGAGAGGTAAAATTTGAGTGGAACTGTTTACAGATAACTTTTCCATTTTAGTGCTTAATAGATCATTCACCATGTACAAAATGTTTGCAAGGGTATCTCCTGGGACCCCTGGGATTCTGTGTAACATACTGCTACTTCAGTGCATCATCTACAAGGACTTTAATATCTTGCTCATTAAAATACAGTAGAGGCGGAGGATGATAGAAATTTAATAATATAGCAATAATAAATTTTAAGACATAAAATCACAAAATTTTGATAACCAAAAAAGAAAAAATATATGAAGTTAAAATGTAAAGGGAGTATTACCCACTTGGAAATATGATGTTTTTATCTAACTAGCTAACTGTGGGATTGAGGAAAACACAAATATGATTGTCACATGGAGTACCTGAAAAGCCATACCTAGATGTAAAGAAAAGAACTTAAAATTGAGTATGTTATTTTGCGTATCTTTGAGAAATGATACAAGTATCTTTCAAAGATTTAAACTTATTGTTGACAAGTGATAGAAATCAGTTAAAGCAAGTGGACTCTAAGGACACTACATAGTGTACACTTGTGCATCTGTGTGTGCAAGTACATGTTTGTGTGTGTGTGTGTGTTACAGACAAGTGAAGCACATGGTAGATCTCTCTAGAATTTAAAAACAAAAATATTCCACTAATCCTCTGCCTAGTTCTCAACTTCTTTTCAAGTATCTACTTTATTATTTTCTCTCTTTGCAGTCCAGATTGTTCTGCTTTTCCATCTGGTCACATTGTGGGTGGATAATGGAAACTTCACAGCCTCAAAGTTTATATTTTTTCTGATTGGATACTTTTCTATTCTTGATCCAAAATTGGAGGAGAGAGTATATGACTGCCACAGTTTAGGTCAAATGTAGCAATCCAAACATAGCTAAAAGGATGCAGGAGCTCACAGCATCCCTTGGCCATTTAAGACACTCTTTCTGTGGGAAGGCAAACATACCCATAAAGGGCTATACTTTAAATGCAACAGATATCCTCCTTAGTAAGTGCCATCCAGTTGAAAGGGAGCAAGGATAAGGTCTGGAGTATGTCAAGGTATGAGATTATAAAATTTTAGAAGTTAATGAATTGATATCATGCTTTTTTAGTAGCATATGAGGGGACATTTTTTTGTAAAGTGCTGCATCACAATAAAAAAAATTAAAGTTACTCTGGTTTTTATCATCACCACCCATAAGAAATTCTAAACGATGCTAGTAATAAATGATCTTTCCTGCTGGGATGAACCTCTCCCAACTTCTAGTCTTCTTGGTATATCATTATCACTTTAGTGACCCACCCAAAGTGGGAGAGAATATACTATTCTGATGCTGGCACAGAGGAGTAACAGATTTTTTAAAAAATGTTTTAATTTCATTTAAAAAAGCAGGTCTATGACAATTAAAATCTGTGCTAATGTGTGGTATTCTATAACAGTTCTACAAACCAATCAGACATCACATGAAATTACAATGAGCAAAAAGAACATAAAACTGTGTAAAAGCAAAAAGTTCAAAGGCCTACCACAATAATAAAAATCCATCAATTACATCATCACATTAAAAAAAGCCAGATGTACAAAAGTCTGAGATAGAAAAGAATGACACAGGCTATTTGTCAAAATGTTTGTGCTCTTTGAGCACTTAATTAAACATTGCAAAATCAACATCTTCTTCTTCATCAGACTCTGCATTCTAGTTAAAGGCATGCATTAATACCCCATTAAGGGAAAAAATTTAACTGTGGTTATAGTAAATGGAAAGTAGACCAAGATTCTTTATAATAGATGTTTTTCCCCCCTAGGGATTTTCAATATCATGTAGTTTTAATGTGTAATGACTGAAGGAGTTAATGCAAGTTGAAGGAGTGTCTAACAAATGCACAGAATGTCACTTGGCTAATGGTAAATCATAGTTGCTATTTGGTAATTTAAATATAAAACTATTATTACCTATGTAAAGAATAGTGCTTCAGAAAGCAAACTTTTAAACAGGTCAGAACCCTAATGTGAATCCATTTATTTTACTTGGCAGGGGGTAGAAAGGAGAAATGTAACATTAAAAACCTTTCTGAAAGTGAGATGCAAATTGTAACCATTTTATGAAATTGAAGCCAGAGTTGCATTGTTATAACACTATGGAATATCTACAGATTTGGGAAATCTAAGTACTTAGAATCCATCTAATAAAAATACAGGTTAATTAGATGTTGCATATGTTTTTGTAAAAAGTCTACTTTTAAAATGATTGCCTCCAAAACAAGTAAATGTAATGAATGGGATTCAAATTTAATGTAATATTTATGCTTCTGAACTTTCTTAGCTACCTATTTTCATTACAAATCTATGAGACTTCCCAGTTCTAAAATCTAATGCCTATGCAAAATTACCCTGAATCTGTGTTTATTACGTGTCATTAGTTTCTGCATCTAATTCTGAATACCTTCAGGGGAAAAATTAGATTGTTAAATTCAGATAAAATATAATGTATTCTTGATTAAGAAAGCAATTCTAAGATATCCCTCAGTAGAACTGTACTAAACCCCCTAAATTTTTAAACCTCATTGTCTGTTTGAAAGGCATTCTGCCTATGTCCTGGATCCATAGGTGTGGCATTCCTTGTACTAAATACACAGTCTCCCTTTTTGCTTACATTTCCTAGTCCAATAAAACAGATGTCTGTTCATTGTAAAATATAAAGACTGGGTGCAGTGACACACACCTGTAATCCAAACTACTCAAGACTGAGGCAGGAGGATCAGAAGTTTGAATCCAGCCTAGACCCTGTGTCAAAATAAAAAAAAAAAAAATGAAAAGTTCTACAGAAGTAGCTCTGGTAGAACACCCCTGGGTTCAATCCCTAGTACCACTGAATAAATGAATGAATAAATACATATATGTGTATGTACATACAAATAGATACACACACACACATAGACAAACAAAAAGTATATATAAAGTCCCCTAAAAACTGCTTCTTCATAAATACAGTAACCAGGAGCACTTGTGTTGTAACCTGCTGTACAAAGGACTTTCAAATAGTGTGGAGAATCTGACATGTTATTCAGAATCTGTTGGAATTGGAATTGATCAAATTGTAGTTTCAGGTTTTTTTCACAAGGTGGCAGGGTTAAAGACAAAACAAAACAACAACAACAACAAAACACATGCACAGGACATGTTCTTTTAAAAACATGTCTTGTCAGATTAGCAGTGAGTTTTCAGGGAAACTGAGTATATACAAAATTCCTAGAAAGGAAGTGAATTTATTGGCATCCAGGAACAACCCAATTTTAAAGACATCTAGTAAATGCACAATTTTCCAACAGAAAAGGTTACCTCCAAGCTCCATATCTTTTCACTGAATAGAGCACTGCCTAATGAGCTTGTCAATCCTGTTTAAAAATACAAAAAAAGTGTATGCATATGGGGGCATAGCATGATGCACATAAAAAACACCCTTGTCTGTATATCTTAATTAAAGAATTTTAACTCAGGGGAACTAATTGTTTGACTCACTATTAGTGCATCTTTGGAGTGTTCACCAGGAACACATTTTTGTGCTAGGCACTCGGGCCAAGAGCTAGATAGGGAGAGGGCTAAGTGCTCTGTTTTAATTGTCTTTAAAATACTTTGCAGAAATTGCAATTTAAGAATATTCCAGAAGGCACTAACATTTGTTAACTCAGCATTATGTAATATTCTATACTCTGCGTTTACTTATGTTCTTCATTTTATTAGTAAGGCAATTGATCCTAGTATTTCCAAATCCACAAGTATCTAAGCATATCTGTGATAGAAACCCATTATTTAAAACACACTGATGTTTTTGTCTTGGGCTAAAAATAAAAACCAAAATTCTCTCAAATGCTCTACAAGGTCCTTTAATGTTTATCCTGTACCTTTTGTGCCAGATTCATATTGTTACAAACTCTCCCAAGTTCTCTGAACTGAAGCCATACTCAACCTCCTTTTACCTGGGGCTGAATCCTCTGACCCCATCCTAATCCTGCTGCTAATGCCAATTTACTTTCAGAACTCAACTCCTCCCCTTTTCCCCAGGGAAGGCCTCAATGAGGAACAGGTGAAAGACCTCTGGTTCAAGCTTTCCCAGCAGCAGAAACTTCTGCTGTAAGCATCTATTACAGTTGATTGACTGCTGTCCCACAGTAGACTGAGCTCCCTGAGGGAAGTGACGAGGTCTGCATTTGAATTAGCAAATGCACCATCAAGCCAAAGTGTCCATAGACAAATATGATAAACAATACTTACTACTAGGGTTTGTAAATACTTTTTTTTAATGAATTTTGCTGTCTGATTTTAAGCTTATATTTCATGATGGAATAGTATTTCAAATCAGAGTAAACTGAATTCTGTTTATTTTTGGTAGTCCTAAAATGCTGAATCCTTTTATCTGGCTTAGCTGGAATACAGTCTCACTTCTTTCAGGCTATTGCTGTTATCTGTTTTTAAACTGTACCCACAATATTATCATTCTAAAACATATTTACAGAAATCAGCCATGTAAAAAGTACATTAGGAAATCAGATTTTGACGTGAATTCAAGTAATTTCTTTGTAATTCTAACACTGAAATACACTGATTCATATCAAAGCCTATTTCTTTGTCATTGGCTAGGTGGGTGACCTTGGATAAGTAACTTCATCTTTATAGACAAGTTTCCTGCATTGGTAATATGAGGGATTGGAAGAGATCATCCCTAAGGTCTTTTTCAGTTCTTAAATTCTTTATCTTTTAGTTCCTCTCTAAGGAATTTTAACTCTGAAAACTGCTGCCATTTCACATCCTACACTTTGCAAAAGAGAATTTTTCAATTCCCAGTGATGAACTGAATCTGCATACACACTTGTATTTATTATGTTAGAGTAAAAGGATTTAGGGGGAAATATATATCTTTTCCCCCCTAAATACTTGTACTCTAACATTATTTATACACACACACACACACACACACACATATACATACACACACACATTCAAATTCTCCTCCTAAGGAAATGGGATTTAGTTGAATTATGAATAGAAATCAGAATACATGTATTCAACATTTACCCGTAGCTCCTTCTCCCCAACTGTCTGTTTTCAATTCTTAAAACAGTTAACATTTCCACAGAAGCCACAGAAATTCCTCTCTAATTTGTAAAATTGTAAGTTACATACATCCATATCAGTATTTTGGCATTTTAGGGTTCTTTCCCTCCTTATTGGATGTGTATGAAGACTTTGAATTTAGGCTTTCTTATTCATTCATTAGCATGTACCTGCTGAATAGATTCATTACAATAATTCTAAACCTTAAGTGATCATATATCTTCATGAAGTGACAGATTACATAGAAAACACTTGAATTCTATTCAAACTATTATGGAAAATAAGTTACCTTTGTCACCCTCTCCCATTTCATCTTCTGTCATTTTATTAGCTCATGTAAATTTTTAAAAATATATTTTCTTACTTTACAACTCATTATGGTCAGTGCTGTCTATTTTAAGTCAACCATTCTTAAATTGATGGCATGAGATCTTTAAAAAAAAAAACTTGATGTTTTGTTGTTCACATTTAAGTTTTTATGCCACCTAGAATTATTACATATAATGAGACAGTGAGCAAATTTAATGTTTCTCCATATGTTTATCCAATTGTCTTGGTGCCATTTACTAAAATGTCTGCCCAGTTGTGTGCTGATAAACACCAGGCGACAAATGCATAGGACTAGCATTTGCCTATTTCAATGGTCTAAATATTCCCAACTCTGATGATTTCCAGATATTAATATGACATTAGTGAATACAAATTTGGGCAATGATAGTTAATCTACAAGCTATCATCCAGACACATGGGAAATAAAAATGTCAACAAGAGCAAAGAAATAATAAAATACAGTCTAATAATTAAATGGTTTAGGTTTTAAGTATTTATTACATTTATTTTTAGTATAATTTAATTGCTAGTTTATAGTTTAATTTTCAAGAGTGAGCATATTTAATAACTGACTTATAAAATTTAATAATCACAAGTCAGAGGACATAAATCTGTGTGCACCATTGAATGTGTCTTTTTTCAATACTTCTGAAATGACACCTGTATTTTTATCAAGTATCTGTATATTCTATGCATAGAATTGTTTATTCTCTATTATTTTGTATTTTCCCATGTGTCTCATTGCCTTAATTACAGACTGTTAATTGCTATAGATGTGTGATGTTTTTGTATTGTAAGTCATCTTTTCCTTTCTTTTTTATTATTAACACATTTTTAATCACACAAATTAATGGACTGCATTATTCTGTTTTCACAAATACATCTATTGTGCATTGGTCATGTCCATCTACCTTTTTCTACCCACTCATACCTTCCTTTCTCCCCAATCCTCTTGATCACCTTCTATTATGGTCCCTCTTCTACTTTATACTTCTTTTTGTAGTTTTCATATATGAGAGGAAATGTGAGAAACTTGTCTTTCTGGGTCTGACTTATTTCACTTAACTTGATGTCCAAGAGTTCCATCCATTTTGTTGTAAATGACAGGACTTCCTTCTTCTTCTATAATACTCTGTTATTTATACATAACATATATTCTTTATCCATTCCTCTGTTGTCAGGCACCTAGACTGAATCCAAATCTTATTATTTTTATAATACATATTTAAAGTACATATTTACATATTAAAGTACATACTTAAAGTGTATATCATGGTGTATTCCTATGCATATTTGCATTATATTAAGGTATATTACTGTTGAGAATATTAACATATTAATGTGCTCACTTACTTTTTAAATTTGTGGTAGGAGCACCTGACATCAGCTCTCATCATTTTTCCAATATACAATACAGGTTTAAATACAATCATCACAATGTACATTAGATCTCTGGACTTAACACACACAACTGCAACTTCTTACCATTTTATCTTTTTTCCTTTTTTTTAACTAGGAATTGAACCCAGGAGTACTTTACAACTGAACTACATATCCAACCCTTCTTAAAAATATTTTGAGACAGGATTTCATTAAGTTGAGACCGCATTAAGTTGAGACTGACCTCAAACTTGCAATTTCCTGCAGTATTCTCCCAAGTCACTGGTGTTGTAGGTGTGCACCACCACACCCACAAACTTCATACTCTGATCAACATTTCAACCTATACACTGCCCCTTTTCATTGAATCCCCTAGTGGACCATAGTTTTATATTCCATTTATATGTATTTAACTCTTTTAGCTTCCACATGTAAATAAGATCATACAGTATTTCCTTGATGTGTCTAGCTTATTTCAATGATTTCACTTAGCATAATATCTCTACAAATTTGTTGTCACAAATTGCAGAATGTTCTTTTTTGATGCTAAGTAATAGTCTTCTTTCTTCCTCTGCCTCTGCCTCTGTCTCTGTGTGTGTGTGTGTGTGTGTGTGTGTGTGTGAGAGAGGGGGGGGAAGAAAGATTCATCTGTTAATTAACAAGATTTATCTTGTTTCCCTATCTTGGTTTTTGTGAATACTGCTATCACAAGCATGAGAATGCAGGTACCTTTCAAGATACTGATTTAACTTCCTTTGTCTTTGTACACAGAAATGGGTTGATGATTGTACAGTAGTTGTATTGTAGGTTTTTGAGAAATCTCAATGGTTTCTTCCATGTGGCCATATCAATTCACATTCTAACCAAGAGTACAGAAAAATTCCTTTTCCATATCCTAGCCAACACTTGTTATGTCTTTTCTTTTGGAAAAAGTCATCCTAATAGGTGTGAGATAATATCATAGTTTTTATTTGTAGGAAAATCTTCTGCACAGCCAAGAAAATAATCTATGAAATAAAGACAACCTATAAATTGGGAAAATATTTAAAAACTATATATCCTTTAATCCATAGATTGTCTTATCATTTCCTTTGATTATTTTCTTTTCTGTGCAGAAGATTTTCCTTAATTCAAATTGTATTATAAAGCTATAGCTGTACTATGTTACTGATATAAGCAGATACATAGAGCAGTGGAACGGTAATAAACCTAAACACACTGTCAATAAATTTTTGACAAGAACACCAAAAATACACAGTGGACGAGAATGGTAACTAATAAATTGTGTTAGCAGAACTGGATATCTCCATGCAAGAGAAAGGAACTAGACCCTTACTTTATATAACATGTAAAACATCCATTTGAAATAAATGTAGAACCCAAACTTGTAAAATCCAGGAGAAAATGGAGGAGTAAAGCTCCTTGACTTGAGCTTTGACACGGACTTTTCCGGTGTCACACCAGAAGGTCATGCAACAAGACAACAATGCACAATGGGGACCATATTGAACTGAAAGTCTCTTCTCCAAATTTCCATGTGTTGTGGTAATTTTTGACCATGGCAATTCTACATGAATATTCAGATCAGTTTTACAACTTAAACTCAGACACAAACATGCATAAACATGCAAACATCTTTTGGGGTTTCTATTAGTATTGAAAATAATAAATTTCTTGCATTTTTTATGCAGAGTCTTTTGACCTTGATACTCAGGGTATTATTTTTGGAAAACCTTAATTTTCTTCATTACATTGTATATTTTTTGAATAAAGTTCTTTTATATCTTTTACAAATTTATTACAAGGCCCTTTTAATCTATTGAGCACCTCTTATGAACTTTTTAAACTAATTGAGTTGGTTTATACATGGAAAACACTTAGAATATTATGCAGGATATAGATGAATTATTACATGTATTTATTAAAGCTTAACATGAAGCTTAAAATGAAGTATATTTTATTAAAAAACTAACAAAGTATATAATGTGCACTATTAACTCTGTCACTATATATATTAAGCAACAATAATATGTATATCATAATATATATCACATATATATCATAACACAAGATATGTGCTTAGGTAATGTTAAATAATGATGTTAAGACCTGAAAATAAATATCCACCTTGGTAGGGATAGTGGCAATTAGGCAAATGCTCTTCAGTGAGGTTCTTTGGCAGTGTAAAATGAAGCAACCTTTGTGCAAGAGTGTTTGGCAGTTCCTCAAAGAGCTTTAAACATAGAAATTCCATAAGTATTAGCTTGACTAGTGCTTCTACAACAAAATGTCACAGCAAAGGGAATTTTGAAATTTCTTATCTCACTATTCAGGAGGCTGAAAAATTCATGAACAGGACTGATTTCTCCTGAGGTCTCCTTTCTTGACTTGGGATTTAATAACTTTTCATGATGTCTTCACGTAATCATCTGTCTGTGCACGTCTTGGGGGTGGCATCTTATACTCTTGAAAATTTTGAAGTTTTAGCATTATTATATTTTATAAACTTTGCTGCTTGTCTATAGAAATATATTATGTGTAATTTCTGTATGCAAATTTTTAAACCTAGTAATCTTGTTGAACTATTGTGTTTATTGTGATCATCAAAGTGTAATTTCTTTCACATTCTCTACATAATCATATGTTTGCAAGTAATGACTGGCTTGTTTCTCTCATTCCATTCAAATATTCTTAAATAATTTTCTTGCCTTATTGTTATGGGTAAGATATTCAGAACAGAATTTAAATGGATTTGGTAGAAGGAATAGCCACATCTTATTTGTAATCTCATAGGAAAGACTTTTTAAAAGTTCCTCATTGAAGATGATGACTATTATAATTTCTTGCAGCTATTTTTATCCTTTTAGAGAGATTTCTTTCTTTATAAAATTTTATTAAATCCAAGATGAATGTGGAATTGTATCTAGGAATTTTGGGCATAATTTTCAATGATAGTGATTTTTCTAATTTGGTTCATTACTATACTAAAATACATTACTTGATTTTCTCTTTTTTGGGGAGGGGTACCTAGGATTGAACTCAGGGGTACTTGACCACTGAGTCACATCTGCAGCCCTATTTTTTATTTTATTTAGAGACAGGGTCTCAGTGAGTTACTTAGAGCCTTGAAGTTGCTGAGGCTGTCTTTAAACTCGCGAACCTCCTGCCTCATTCTCCCAAGCCACTGGGATTACAGGCATGTCACACTGCACCTGGCTACCAATTGGTTTTTTAATCCTCAAATGTCCTTTGTTCCTTGCATATGCCACTTTGGGCATCATATGGTAGTTTTAGACACTTATTAATTTGATCAGATAATATTTT
Organism: Urocitellus parryii; assembly: GCF_045843805.1. Lineage (NCBI taxonomy): Eukaryota > Metazoa > Chordata > Mammalia > Rodentia > Sciuridae > Urocitellus > Urocitellus parryii. The sequence goes on along the minus strand of NC_135531.1, from coordinate 197,984,714 downwards.
CAGATCCACACAATAATTATAATTGTGTCAAAATATAAAGTATAAATGTTTAGTTATTGGGTCCACTGCTGATTAGGTATACATTACATAAGGGTAATGCTGTAATTCAAATTTTCTTTATCTTTACTGATTTTTAAAAAAATTCATATAGCCTATTTTTGAAAGATCTTTTATTTAAATAATAATACTATAAGAGTAGATTTCTTCTTTTTATTTTTTTTTCCATTTATTTTACCTTGTATATAAAGGCTATCATATTGATTGATACAAGTAAATTTTGACATACATGTTTCTGATGAAACTTTCAGCATTTTGTAGTTAATGTATTTATCCTTCATAAAAATGCCTTTTGGATGTAAAGTTTATTTTACCAGCAAATAATTCAAAAACTCTAACATTTTCATATTTTCTGACTGGTTAGATCATTTTTCATAATTTATCTTTCGGCATTTAAGATTTATGTTTTTTAGTTAGTTGGACACAAAACCTTTATTTTATTTATTTTTATGTGGTGCTGAGGAAGGAACTCAGGACCTCAAATGTGCTAGGTGAGTGCTCTACTGCTGAGCCACAACCCCAGCCCCCCCTTTCAACATTTTTCATCCTAGAGTTTTGGATATATCTTTTTGAATAAGAGCAGGTATCTAGCTTTTATAAAGTCTATTCTGATTCTCTTTGATATGTAAGTGGATCATTATTTTGTATTTGTACTTTGATTTTAAATACTTATAAATCCTGTTTCGTTGTTCCATCTTATTTTGTGCTTTATGAATTTCACCTTTTATATGGTTTTATTTAATATTTGTCTTTTTATTTCTCATATATTGAAAATTATATAATTTTGTAACTTTAATGCTCCTCTTAGAAATTTTTAAATGTCAAAGTTTAACTATATTCTTAATTTCCTTCCAAATAATGAAGTATTTAGTCAGTAACTACAACAACTCTACTTTATCTTTTATATTGTTTGGTCACATATTTTAATTTTATTTTTAATAACCTAATAATTTATTATTATTTGTGAAATCATCACTTATCACTTTTTTTAGTAAGGATTTTTTAGTTTTCTTTGTCCTAAAATGTCTTTATTTTTCCTTTCTCCATATGATCTTTTAATTATTTTTAACACTTTATACATATATGTGTGTGTGTGTGTGTGTATGTGAGAGAGAGAGAGAGAGAGAGAGAGAGAGAGAGAGAGGGAAAGAGAGAAATACTGGAGGTTGAATAAAGGGGCTCTTTACCACTAAGCTACCATCTGACCCCTGGCTCACTTTTTTATTTTGGGGACTTTGCTCTCACTGAATTGTCCAAGTTGGCCTTGACCTTGTGGTCCTCCTCCCTCAGTCTCCTTAATCCCAGGGATTACAATAATTCAATCTTTTAGACTAATAGTTTTATTTTCACTATACTCTAAGGATGGGATTCCATTCTCTTTTGCTTCCATTTTCATAGTACAGCATTTGTCTTATTTTCATTTATTTTATATATGGAATCATCACAGAACCCTCTTTTCCTAGGACAGTCCAATTTTATGTCAGTTGTCTCTCCCCAAGTTCATGTTTTTATAATAAATTAGGTGATCTTTCCATAAGTAGGTATTCTGGATATTTTTCCCCTCAAATGTTTCAAAAATTTTGAAACAATATTTTAATTGCTTGTACAGTTACATTGTATGTGCATAAGTATTATTTAAAAAATTTTATCCTCCTAAGATTTGCTTTATCATATTAATTCTATAGTTTGATATATTTTGGCAGGTATGGAGTATTCAATCATTATATATAAACATTGCTTCTGGTATATCTACTGTTTCTTCCTCAATTCAATTAGAATTTTCATCATCAGTCTAGTCTTTATTGCTCTTAGATATCTTTCATATTTTCTATATTTTTCTCTTTTCTCCCTATATTCTGTATTATTCTCTTAGATTTATTCTCCAGCTCACCACTTCTATTCAATGCTAACCTGACATTAGGTTTATTATATTAATAGGAACATTTTTTTTACTTCTAAAAAAATTACATTTTTTTCAAGCATTATGGGCTATTTTGTAATCAATTGCCTTTTTAGACATTCTAATTCCCTTCTATTTATCTCAATATACAAAATATCAGTTTGTATTTTATGTCAGATAATTTCACTATCTGAAGTTTTTATATTTTATAGCTCTGATTCTCATAGTTCTTATTTTGTCGGCTCTTACTCATTACAACTTGATTTAGTATGCAATTACTGATTGATTTTTTTATGTATAAGATCATGTTATTCATAAATTTATCTGGGGGATTCTTTAAGACTTGGAATCTAGGGTAAAACCAGGGAAGATTTGCAGACCTTGTACCATGGCAATTACAGCTTACAGATATGTTAAATTACATTGTTAGCTTGAGTTTTTTGTTTTTGTTTTGTTTTAAGATGTTGATGAACCTTTATTTTATTTATTTATTTATATGTGGTACTGAGAATTGAACCTACTGCCTCACACATGCTAGGCAAACACTCTACCACTGAGCTACAACCTCAGCCCTTGTTGCCCTTTTTAAAACTTACATTTTGTCCACACTGTTAAATATACAGGACAAAACATCATGTTAGGACAGGTTGTAAATTTTTTCAAGAGCTATTTTCCCTCTCGATCTCTATGCAATTGGGATTTATGTTTTGTTCATACTGGATGCTCACAATGTGGTCCTTTGGTGCTGTCACTAGATGGGGGTTAAGTAGTCTCCTTATGCAGGCCTTTGATTTTCTCTCTTGAGATCTACTCTCGGAAGGCCTTTGAAACAGAAGTCAACCTCACCTTGTGTCAGCAAATATCTACCAGATGTAAGCATGATATAGTGTTCTCTTTAATTCTCCGTTTCCTGCATTTACTTAGTCTTTGACCTCACAGTATTTCTTGGTTTCTTACCAGCTGTGATTTAAAAAAAAAAAAAAAAAAAAAAAGTTGAGTTGGGTGATGTTTTCAAAGCTGCAGTTCTATTTGTATTATATCAAATTAGAAAACAAAAGGATTGTTGTTCCAAATAAATGAGCTCTAACGTCATAACGGTTCCAATGTTCTTTTTATTTTTCAAATATTCAAATGTAGTATTCTACCTACTCAGAAAGACAATGAAATAATTATATGGAATTCCCATATGAAACTATTTTAGGTAAAATGTTGGAAGTAGCCTGTATTTTACATTGATATGAAAAGATACACCATTAAAATATTGAATATTGTGCTAGAATGATTTTTTTTCATTGTAATTTTTGAATTCTACTTTCAATGAAGGAACGGAAATATAATGGTGAATTCATAGTTACATAAATAATCAGGATATAAAAATGAAGTTTGCATGCCACACATTAGAATCAAAACAAAATAAACTATGTTATCAATGAATAACTAATGGCCATATTCATTAGGAAATGTTAAAAAAGCTATAGTTTTGTGAAAATTTTCTTTGATATACATTTTTCACATAAAATATATTAACTTATATATTTGATAATTTTGATAAGGCAGTTTGTCAGCTTTTATATGTTGGAGGCAAAAAGATATATTTTAGCTCCTGGTTTCAGGTATTTCTTTCTTGACTGGTTCCATTGCTTTGGACCTGAGGTAAGGCAGAATATCCTCATGGAAATGGATGAAGGAAAGCTGCTCAGTAAATGGCAGCCATGAAGATGAGAGACCTCCTCAGGTATACACTTCTTCCAATGGTGCCCCACCATCTACAGTTTCCCAGCCTCCCTATAGTCCATTCAGCAGTCAATGGTTTAACCACTGATGAGGTCAGAACCTCAAGACACATTCACTTACTAAAAGCACCACCTCTGTCTTCAAAACATAACACCGAGGGAGGAACATTCCGGATCCAAACTACAACACAGATATATTCTTTTTAAAATAAGATTCCTTCAAGGAGCTGGCATGTAGTTAAAAATTTATGACTGAGGAAGTTGAGCCATATAAATATTCCAAGAGTGTCATGAATTGAAAAAAATCTGTATCTGGCTTTATTCGAATTTACATCACTTTTGAGTTTTGTAGTTAATGCTTTGTAACAACCAATACTTAGAATATAATTTCAAATTTCCTTTCTTCTTATGAAGTATACTTACACAAGCATTACATGGCTTTGCCAAGAAATCTTTTATGTATGAGATTGAGTATATTTTATAGGTCTGATGAAAAATGTAAAATTGAAGGCTTACATGGATTAAGGAGGAGACTCCAATGCTCAGAGGCCCAAAGTCATCACTTTGCTTCTCATGTTAATAGGAGCATATCCTTTGCTTTGTATTATAATGCTTTACAATTTCAAAGTATTCAACAGTATACTTTGTCATTTTTTAAAAAGTGCTCTTTTCTCTAGCTAAAAAAGCTAATACACTTAATGTTTAAAAACTAGTTATGGCTTTTTCTTATTTAGGAAGTTGGGGATTTGATAAACTCAAGAAATATGAAGAACTACTAAAAGACCAGCATCTTAGTTTTAAAATTAAAGTGTCCTCAAAGAACAAATTGAGGTCATCTTTCTACTCACTTATGATTCAAGAAATTTTGTGAAACTACGTGAGAATATATTTCCTCTCTATCCCTAAGGAGACCAATCTAGTCCACCTACTCCATCTTTACTGCCAGTTATCTTTCTAAAGGGCAAAATTGATATCATAATTTTTCTGCTCAAGCATTTGTTAAATCCCCATTTCTCATAAAGAAAAATATAGCATGTTTTAGATTAGGAAATTATTCAGCCTAGTTCTGATTTGTTAGTTTTGTTTACTACCTCACTGTCCATCAAGTACCCAATGCTATTAACATACTAGTTTTCTTAAAAATTCCTTTTCAAAATACCATTCATTTTGAAATTAGGGTACTTTTATACAAAATGCATTTTAAAAAAATGATTCACCCTAATAATAAAATTCAAATTTCAACTCTCATATAAGAGAATTAGGTCATAAATGGGAATGAAGGGAAGGGATGAGGTATGGAAAAAGTGAAATGAATCTGACGTAGCTTTCCTATGTACACAAATGAATATGCCACAGTGAATGCACCATCATGTACAACCACAAGACACTAATAAAAAAAATAACTATTAAGTAAATAGAAAGATCAGAGCAGTACAGGAGGAAAAGGAGAAGGAGAAGAGGAGGGCAAGGGGAAATACAGGGACCAAGTTGGAACCAAACACATTCCATGCTTTTATAATTAAGTCAAAATGAGTTTTAGTATTATGTATAACTAAAACAAACCACAAAAAAATATTAAAAAGAGAATCCAGTCACATAAAGAAGCTTATAGTATGTATTGAATGAATGAATTACATTTTTTGAAAAAACTCAAAACTTTCTTTTTATAAAATATCAATAAGGATACTTTTATATTAGCCATTACAACTTTGAAGTCATTTTACTTTTTATTTGTTCTTAATATATATATATATATATATATATATATATATATATATACATGACAGTACAATGCGTTTTGACATATTATTATACATATATGGAGTATAACTTCCCATTCTTGTGTTTACATTATGTGGAATTACATTGGTTGTGTATTCATATATGCATAAGGAAAACCACAGAACTCTAAAGAAAGAAATTAAAGAAGACTTTAGAAGATGGAAAGATCTCCCATATTCTTGGATAGGCAGAATTAACTGTCAAAATGACCATAGTACCAAAAGCCCTAAGCAGATTTAATGCAGTCCCTATTAAAATCCCAATGACATTCTTCATAGAAATAGAAAAAGCAGTCATGTAAGTCATTTAGAAAAAATAAGAGGCTCAGAATAGCCAAATCAATCTTTAGTAAGAAAAGTGAACCAAGAGACATCCACGATACCAGACTTTAAATTATACTACATAGCCATAGTAACAAAAATAACATGGTATTGGTACAAACACCTACATGCAGACCAATGGTACAGAATAGAAAACACAGAGATAAGCCTACATAAATGCAATTATCTCATAGTAGACAAAGGCACCAAACCCTACATTGGAGAAAATATAGCCTTTTCAACAAATTATGCAGAAAAAACTGGAAATTTATATGTAGCAAAATGAAATTTAATTCCTATCTTTCACCCTGAACACAACTCAACATATATCAAGTACTTATGCATTAGACCAGAGAATCTGGTTCACTGCTACACATTAAAAAATGTAACAAACTTTGTATTTTGTTCAAACCCTTTGTAATATAATCATTTACATAATCATCTAATTACTCACTCCTCCTCATCTACACACCATCAGATGGCAGAATCATATATCCTAAAATATGGATCTTTCTTAGTCAAATTTATATCCCTCCAAGTGTGTACACATGAAGTATGCCCATTGTGAAAAGTCTGTGATAGTCTTTTCTATTTAATATATTTAAAATATATATTTTGAATTAGCCATAGAAATTATCAGAATTATTTAAAGGTCTGGAAAAATAGGGGATGTATGTTATGTCATTGTTCTATAAAATAGTTTCCTACACAAAATAACACATTTATGTGCAGGCATATTCAGGTGTATTGGACATAGACCCTCCAGAGAGGACCACACATTTCAGAACTTTAGAGCTACCTACAGACAAGCATGTGTCAAAGAAAATGAAAAGGCGTCCCTTACCTTTAAATGTTGGGTATTTGCATTTTAAGGAGAAGTAGTTTAAAATTCCATTGGGCAAAAATTCAAAGTACAAGGGTCACTGATTTTGGAGATTGTATCTGATGAGTATGGCAACATTTCATAAGTCAGTTTTCTTTTCTGAAAAAAAGAAAGTTTGGCCTAGAAAATTTCTCAAATTCTTTAAAATGCCAAGATCTTAAATTCATAACATAAGACAAAAGGAACACATTTTCTAAAATACTGCCAAATTTGTCTAAAATTAGAATCAACAGAAAGAGTTAACCACTCACCAAATTAATCAATTTTTCCTTCTGCTAACCGGACACACTGATTGGTATGCATCTGGGAAGATTGTTAATTTTTTCAAATGACTGATATTTGAACAACCATTACTGAGCATTCTCCTGCATAAATCAGTCAACCAGTTCACTAAATAGCCCCTCCATGTCTTAGAAAATGAAATACCTCCCAAATCAAGGAGTAACTTCCTTGGCAGAATCTTGTCCAATAATTATGGCATTTAGGACAGATGGATGTATCCTGTGGCTGCATTGAGTCTCCCTTGCTGACTTAAAATGTCAAGTTTTGTTTTTAAAAATGTTAAAATTAAACTAAGGGGAATATGATCCTTATAATGATGCAGCTCAAGTACTTAAAATCATTAATATCTTTTATGGAGTAATGATTATAACTATTAGTTAGATTAATATTTTAAAATCTCAAGACATTTGTATGGACCAGAATTTCTGTATTTTATATTTCTAAAGTTTTTAAAATCTAAAATGTGGGACTTCAGTGTACTAGAATTTGCCATGGGTTCCTGGAAGTGGCAGGGACTCTTTGGAGAACTCTTTGAGGGACTTAGTAGATAAAATAATTTGTCTCTCATTCTCTGCACTCAGTTGTTTCTATGAGCTTGGGACCTTACAATGTACATTTAAAAAGTTGTATGGGCTGTTTAAACTCTGTTATCAGTCAGTTTTTATATCTGTGGTTAGTTCTGGCTTGACTGCGAGCTCCTAGATGGCAAAGTCATCATTTTATTCATCTCTGAAACCAAGATGTTAACTTGTGCTCAGTTCTTGTAAAATAACTAAGTACATATGGAACAAATGAAACACCATTTCCACATTTTTGTAAAGTGTGCTTAGATACTTTTATGCCTTAATAAAAATTTAATAAAACAATTAAAGAAGTCAGAGCATTCCTGAGATTTAGGAATTTTAATTTTATATTTTGCTTCCGAGTAACAATAAAATTAAAAAAGAAAGTTAAAAATTAAGACTTTCTAAAACTATAACAATTTACAAGGAATGAAATATTTTCCATGTAAGACCAAATATGTAGACTAATGTGAAATGATAACTGAAGTACTACATTACTGAGATATTGTGATTATGCTTCTGTCTTTAAGCATTTAAATAAATCTAAAAATCATTTTGCACATATATTATTTGCATGATTGATTTCTTAACTGTAACATCAAATAAAATGTGATATGAATGTTGAACTGTATATCAGTAGATATTGTGCATGTGTATGTGTATATCATTGCAGTAGATATTTTATTGGAAGGAGTGGTCATGTTCCTAATTGCAAGTTTGTGTAGATTTTGGTATTAAAATTGATCTCTTAACTTAGTAGTAAACTTGACACTGTGTTAGGTCTGTGAGTGCCTCTAGACCATTTGAAAAATAACTCATCTTCATTTCCAAATCTTCTTCTAAGTATATATATGTCAGATGTTGGGTAGCTTTGGATAATTCTCAGCATGTGCCTTGCCAAACACCTAGGTCAGGATCAAGGCAAAATTAAACCAAAACACAAATACATTATGTCATATTTATTTTTCTCAACTGCCTCTAGGATGCTTCCATAAGATATCCTTGGCAAATTTTCAAGGTAAGGCAGAGTGGTTTCAGGGTAATACAAGATAAAGAAAATAAGAGTGTGTATTAAAGTTGAGTCACAATTCTGACTTGCTTGATTTGGCTGTAGACCAGGAATCTCTGAGATTGAATTAGAGGTCTTACTTGTCACTATTATCTTCTCATAACTTTTCTGCTCTAGTCATTGTGTTTTACTTTTTGCTGTATTTAAAGGTATTAATTCTGATATATGAATCTAAAGATTTCATGAAAATTGCCAATTTCAGGCTTTCAACATGTCTAATTTAGAGATATAATTTCAAAGTCAAATGCAGAAACAGATCTAAACTCTTGGTGACATGCTTGTGCCATTAGAGACCAATGCACTGAATTAAAAATGTCCACTTTTAGTTATACACAATATAGTAGATACATATTAGGTCTATAAACTTCAAATTCGTCTATTAAAGATAAAAATATGTATTTTTTTAAAAAAAACTTTAAAATATGCTATGTTCAGCATGGAAAATTGTTGTTTCAAAGACTATAGGTGACAATCCTCACCTCCCTTAAGCCCACGTCATGTTCTTGAGTTTGTGTTTCTCCTCTGTTTCAATATCAGGATATTGTCTTAAAATGTTTACACATCTCACCTACACACAATTTAAATACAAGGATTCATTGTATGAGGAAAAACCCTTATGTATAAAATGCTGATGAGGAACTCTATGACGGTCTGAATGCTGTTTCTTTCCTGGACTATCTGATGGAGACAAGAACATTCAGGGGTAATGTATAGAGCATATTTGGACCCCTGCATTGGAAGTAATATTTTTTTTTCCTATTATATTCCCTTTGGGGGAATGGCTATTTGCATGACTCTACAGAGGTGAGCTAAACTTGCAGCTGTGGACAGGATGGAGAGGGAAAAAAATAACTGAAGGATACTCTATAGTAAGCACATCAACATCTTTAGAACATAGCAGTGTGTTTTTGTAAAGGAATGACAAAATTTCATTTTGGCTAACAACCTTAAAGGCAAGATAACTATTATTGAGTCCATATCTTGGGAAGTAGAATGAGGCACAGGAAAAGATTCAAATATTGTTAATAAGTGGAACTCAATAAAGATTCATGATTCTCCCTTGAGTCTTTTCATGTAGTAGAAAATCCTCATCAGTAGCATTAGCAGACTGCCATATATATTACTTAGAGTTCTTGGTTCTAACAACTGAAAACTACTATAGTTACCTAAGGCCAAGAGGGAGTTTATTGAAAGTTTGGAAAATCAGATTCAAAATGAATCTAAAGAAACATAACACTGACTAGGATAATTCTATTGGGCACTTACTATTAGGGAGTAGCAAAATTAATTAATATCTACCACAACAGCAAAAATATGACATCTGATGAACAAAATTTGGATAGATTCTAAAGAGTGAAAGATTTGTTTAAAAGATGGAAATAAAAGCGTAGGAAAAAAGTTTGTGAAAATATGGCTTACTCTAGAGAAATTCAAAACTTTTATCTTCCTAAATTTGAAAAAATGAAAAGAAAGAAATAGTTCTGAAGATTGTTACTTCAATGGATTTTTATTCTCAAAGTTCAAAACATGCAATATTTATGTAGTGTAGGATCGTTTGCAATAACTTTGCAATCAAACTGATTTATGATGCAGATATATTATGAGAATGAGTCATAATTTTCCTTTTAAATTTATCTTGCCCTAAAAGCTTTTAGGAATCAATCAACATCTATTTATTGACTATCTTGTACACATCACATTGTCCTTAACATACTATTGGAAGCTACCTCTAAAGGATTTATGAACTAGTCAAAGAGGTAAAAGGTAAGATCCTGAACTAGTATATAATAATCATATAAACAATGAAAAGCAAACTAATATGCTTTCTAAAAGTCTTGGTAAAAATGTGACCATTACTCTGAACTGATTTTGCATCATGCATACATGTATTTTTATTACCATTATAGTTAGGATTTCTAAGTGACAAAAAAATCTTCATTTTGTTGCAACCATCACTATTTGCACTTGAGAGATTCTTTGTGTTGTATGATGTTATTGACAATGTAGTTCTATTCTCAGAATACATAAGAAATAAAATAAATTTAATTGAAATTACATTTAGAAGAAAAGATATGTTAAATCCAATGCAGACCATACTACCATTTATGTATTTTCAACTTCTCTATAGCATAAAAAGCAATATGTTAATTTTGCCTCAAGGTAGAATATCAATATATGCTATCACCTAAATCCTTCAGAGACTTAAAAGATTACACAAGGCACGCAGAAAGTGAGTATGTGATCCACCTAACATTAAAGTCAGGGTTTTGTTACTATTTGGTGTGTTTTCTTCAGTTTCCAGGTCTAGAGTATTATAAATATTTCCAGTTCCTTAGAACTATGCTCATGGAGAAAAAGTCAAACCTTCCCCCTCAGAAAAACTTAATAACTAATATGGGCATTCAGAAATTCATTCAAAAAGATTGATTTATGTAAGAACTAGTAACATTTATTTCTGTAATTCTGAACCTTTGATTACCTAGCTCCCTGAACTCAAGCATCATTAGTAATAATATCACATTATTAGTAATAATGGTCACATTGTTACCAAGACTTTTAGAAAGCAGGTTAGTTTGCTTTTCATTGTTAATATGATTATTATTTACTAATTCCGGATCTTACCTTTTACCTCTTTAACTAGTTCATAAATCCTTTAGAGGTAGTTTCCATACAGTATGTTAAGGACAATGTGATGTATACTAAATAGCCAATAAATAGATGCTGATTGATTCCTAAAAGCTTTTAGTGCAGGATAAATTTAAAAGGAAAATTATGACTCATTCTTTTTTGATAAGTTTCAGAATAATTTACATGTATTATAAACTCATGTATTTATTTTCTATATGTGTTTTGAGATAATACTCATGTGACAGAGAAAATATTCTTTAGAAGTTGATAATTCTGTATATCAAGATGATGTTAGTCAATTTAAAGGAATGAGCAAGGTAATGTACATGATGATAATACTAATTCCAATTAACCAATTTCTATGATGCATGAAATAGTCTTACAGTTTGTTTTTCTGTGTTGTTTTTATTTAAAAAAAAATCTTTGCAAATGTACCATCAGATAATGGCTATTATCTCCTAAAGGAGTCTCAGAAATGTTAAGTAATATGCCAAGGTTACTCTACAAATAAATACTTGGCTGATAGAATTTAAACCAAGAAGTCCAGAGTCTGTATTCTTTCCACTAGACTTTGCAGAGGTTACAAATGACCTAATAGATTGCCTTGCCCAGCAGAGCCAGAAATTGCTTCCAGAGGCATATCTATATTAGCAGCATGAAGTTGATCCCTATGTGATAATTGTCCCATTAATGTAATAGAAATATTGAACAACTTGGATCTTCCTGACCCCAGGCTAAAGTGGAAAGGGGAGAAAGATAATCATCTCCTGCCAGTTTCAACTGGGGTCATTTCCAGGACATTGTCTCACCCAGAGAGTGAAACTCGGATATAAGGTTGTAATAATTTCTTTGATCCATGTGTGTGGCATAAATGGGTTTATGAATTCCTTTACTTTATCTTAGTCAGTGTCTCATGGGAGTTAAACGGATGCTTTTTAATCCAGACTTCAGTCTACAACAATGTTGTCATGGAGGCATGACCTTCATACGATCGATAAAACCCTTGATTTATAATTTTATAGACTTGTAATCAATAAAAAATTGATTGTATTCCAAGAACAAAACCAACTTCTTATCCAGAAGAAAATATGTATAACCAATTCCTTCAGAATATTTTGGAAAACTACTGTTTATTGGTTCATTGAATTGAGTGATCTGTTTGATATTTAGTTTCATACACAGTACAGACATTTTAGAATTAGCATACAAACGTATATAACACCTCCTATTAAGAAAGGAAAGAATTTATCAAATGGCACAACCTTGATATTTTAATCTAACACTTTGGCCATTGTAATAGCTATTCCATGTTGAAAAAGCCTACTTGTCAAGACTTGTCATATGCTGTTTGTATAGCTAGTAATTACAGAATCAAGATGAATTATTCTCTGTTTTTAAAAGCTATAAAATAGACACCAACCAATTAATATAACTATACCTCTTGTTCTTTGAAGAAGAAAAGAGTAAATCAATCTCACTTCAAAGCCATTTATCCAGTTCCCTCTCTCCTTCCACCCATCTCCACAGGTCTGTATATTAAAGCCTGTGATTCCTTCTCTTACAGTGAAAAAAAAAAAAAAAAAAAAAAGCTGCCAAAACACAAGGAGCCCTGGAATTCTCACGTAGCATTCTTTCCCCATGAATAGGCAATCATCCACTCTGGCAAACTGAACATACTTGGGATCGATGCCATAATTTACTCCCTTAACTTGACCCTTTGCTGATGAAACACTCCTTTTCCTAAATTGATGTTATTGCCAGTGCTAAAAAGTAGGTCAAAGGAAAAAACTGACAGTTTAAACAACAAAATGCCTAATTGGTATTTTTTACTTAGCTTGAAAAAATACCAACCATGTGGTCGTTCACAATTTTTTGAAAAATGTTATTCACCATTATCATCAAGTAAGATCTTGACCCCTGAGTATAAACCATTACAGATATTGTATAACTTATTAGAGTGCATGCTCTTAAATCTCTGTAAGTTCAGGGTTAAATCGCAACGATGGGAAACTACATTTCTTTCATAGGAAAAGCCTGAAAAATACATAGATGCACTCTATATATTACATATAATGACAAAGAGATAGCGATCATTTTTTTAGAAATTCAGAGTACCAACTTAGCATTGAAAGCTTTATCTATTTTTCTATAAATAACTCTCTCATCTTGTTATTTTAAAACTATTTTTATGGCATATTACATTAGGCCTACTGTAGGGATGGCAAGTCATTGCAACTTTTGGAATTTTTTATAAAGCTGTTATAATATTCTCCTTCTGACCTTATTTTTTTCTGGCTTATTTTCTATTTCAAAACCTCTAAAATATGTAGAAGACAGAAACAGAAACTATAGAAGTAAAACTCTAGTTAATAGTCAAAGAGCACTAATGCCCATTGGCAAGAAGTAGTCAAGTGATCACTGTCTCTAGGAGGAACCAAGAAATGCTTAATGTACTTTATTTCCTTTAGTTCTTAAAACAAGACATGTTGAAGGTACTATGTGTGTTATTACTATTTTACAGATAAGGAAACCGAGGCACAGATAAAAGTGCTGGGCTTCACACTAAATCTATGTGACTTCAAAGTACATTTCTTGATAGTAATACATGACCTTTCCTGCCTCTACAGCTCTTGGTTTAAGGAGCTGGAATTCCACAAATGGAAATTTTATTTCTTTTGGACCAATGTTTAAGTACCATCTACATTCAAAAACAACAGGGAAAGAATGGATGCCAGTTTCTTTAGAAAGTGTTATGGTTTTAAGGCCTCATAAATCCTGAAATGAATAAAGTATAAAAATAATGTGAGCTGGTGGCACATGCCTATAATCCCAGAGGCTCTGGAGACTGAGACAGGAGGATCTCAAGTTTAAAGCCAGCCTCAGCAAAAGCGAGGTGCTAAGCAACTCAGTGATTCCCTGTCTTTAAATAAAATGCAAAATAGGCTATGGATGTGGCTCAGTGGTTGAGTGCCCCTGAGTTCAATCCTTGGTAACCCCCCAAAATTAATATGTATATTTCACTATTCTAAACCCTTGAGTTCCAAATTTCTTCATTTTTCTATAATAACTAGATTTAGGTTATTGAATTTAGGTTATTCATAATAAGCCAATAGTTTTGGATGGGATATTTACTTCTGTTGAATTACATGATCTTTCAAAAGTAAGAAATATTTGTGTTCACCAGTAAATTAAAGCAATTTTAATCATTTCATTTATACTTGATGAGTGGCTTTAAGAAAAGGGATGCTTTTAAAAATTTGAAGCATATTCTAAGATTCTTAGATATATTGATGATTCTCCATAGTGGGGTAAAATTATTGATAACAATAAAACATTGGTGATATGTGAAATGCAAAGAAAGAGTCAAAGTAATTCCTTATAATGGTGCACAGAACATTCTCTAGAGATAGCATTTTTCATTATGTGAATATTCAACACATGCATACATCCACATTTTATTCACAAACACATATAAACCTTATATATATATATATATATCATTCATATAATACATACAATACACATATGTCCACTTTTTATCTACAAACATGAAACTTTTACTTAAATATAAGTTTTAAAAATATCACAATCCTAAGTTGCTTAAAACTACTTTTCATAGACCATATTATACATAAGTAACTTTAAGTTCTACCAGAAAATTGCTTATTTAAATAAAAAATTTTCTTTTAAGCATAGAATCTCACTATTTTAAAAAGGAATCAAGGCAAGTGAGAATTACTCAAAGTATTCACATGCATAAAGCATGCCATTAAAATGCAGCTTCTTTCATTGCAATATGTTAAGAAATACCACCTTACAAGGATGAGAAATTATAAAGGCATATGAAATTTGGAACTGAGTGTGCAGTTTCAAAAGGAACTAATATGTTATCAAAAGCAACATCTTGAAATAGTATTTTGTATAGTTACACACCTGTTGAAATTTCAGTCTCTGGTTGGGTTCTTAAAGGTAGAGTGAAGGAATGCTCTTGGGATTCTATCAGAATAGGTGAGTTTTCACAGATGTCCTCAATTCATAAATCTAATATTTTAACATTAGGAATAACTTTTTGTTAGAAAAGGACAATACTAATGTCAAGTATCTGAAGGATAATTGGAAATTCACATTGCTATATTAAATCTATACATTATAAAATGTGAATCTATATAGTTTCAGTTGTTGGATGAGGACAGTATTAATGACCAAGCTCCTGTTCATTCTTGGTATTCATGCATTAATACAATAAGGAGTTAGGGAGATTGGAAATGTGTACAGAGCCATTAAAGAATCTAGAAATAATGATAAGTAAACACTAAACTCAATAAAATAAGACTTTATAGAAATAGGGTTATATAAAACATTGCTTTTGTTCATTCAGCTCAGTCTTAGATGACACCACCATTATTAGGCCAGTTAGCCAAGACACGAACCCAAACTCATTCTTTTCTCCTCTCAGCATCCATCTCAAGTCTATATTCTTAATATATCTCATAATATATCCTCCTTGTTGTATTGTCACTGTAAATTTTTGGATTTGTACTTTGAATCTAAATTCCAGCATTATTTCCACTCTATCATGTTGTATGTGATTAAATGTCCAAATGACTGACATTAACAATGACTGCTATGGGAGTTTGAAATAAAGGAGGATTCACACACCCCCACCCCCCCACACACAAAACAACAACAAAAAAAAACCCAGATAATTTGAAATAAATATGTGTGTATGTCTGTGACCAGAACACTGCACAATAAAGAGAGAGTTGATAGAGAACTTTAACAGAGAGAGGAGAGTAGCCATTGAGAGCATAAACAAAGTCTTTGACTGATCCTTGAGGCTAAGAAAGTATTTAAGGTACTGGTAAGAGCAAAGTTTAATATTTGCTTTAATTTGAACCCTTGCACAGGGTATTTTTCAGAGGAAGATTTGCTTAAGGCACTGACAGTACTTGTTTTTAAACTAAGGCTGAGATACAAATTAGAGATGTGTGAAATGATTGGGACAAAGGGAGAGAAAAGAAAAAATCTATATCTGTCTTTTTGATATTTTTATTGAATTTTTGTGAACGAGGTATATTGTATAATGTTCCTATGACCTACTTCATAATCAAAGTCATGTAAAATAAACAAGTCAACCATGTCTTCTCACATCTTCATAGTAAAGTGAGATGAAGTAAAAGCATTTCACCAACTGTCAACTAGTTTCAAATGATGTTATTGTTCTGACTCAAAGATACATGCCTTCTTTAATACCTATATGTGTTAGTCAGCTTTTCATCACTGTGACCAAAATACCTGGCACAAACAAGGTGGAGGTGGAAAGATTTATTTTACTGCAATTTATTTTATTTTTTCAAGGTTTCATGCCATATTCAGTTGGCTGCATTGCTTCGGGCCTGAGCAGAGCATGATGGTGGAAAGTCCAGGTGGAGGAAAGCAGTTCAGCACAAGGCAGCCAAGGAGGAAGGAGGAAGGAGGGAGGGAGGGAGAGAGGAAAGAGAGAGAGAGAGAGTAAGCAGACAAGGAAAGAAATTCCCTCCCAGGGCATGCTTCCAATAACCTACTTCCAACCATGCCCACTGCATAGAGTTTCTACCAGCTCCCAATAGTCCAATCAAATTATGTTTCCTTCAATGGATTGATCCATTAATGAGGTCAGAGCCCTCATTATACAATCACTTCCCAAGGGCCAAACCTCCCAACTTACATATATTTGGGGACCAAGCTCTTAACAGACAAAAGAAACTTTGGGAGACTTTGCAAATCCCAACCATAACATTATATGTGGATAAGAATAAATGTGTGTATATGATATTGTATTCTAGATTATTAATAGTTTGACAGAAAATATTGTTGCTATAAGAATATTCTTTGTTTCACAATTTTCATTCATTGTGAGTCTGTCATTTCATTATAGATTGGATCTATGATCTAAGTTAAACTCATATTCATTTCATATTGACATTTATTTCACATAAACTTTAAAAAAATCCTTTACAAACATAAGTTAAATTGACAAGTGTATATTCTATTTTTAACCTATTGTCTATAAATAAATTTCATCTAGTTTGGAATATCAGTCTAACATTGCTTCATTTCTTATTGTGCAGGGGATATAATGTATATATGATATACTAGTATCAGAAATCAAATCTAAGACATCCTTGATGCCAAAATTTATACAAGTTATAATTCACAAATTACATATGAAATGATAACATTAGATCTTTGAAAAAGTATTAATTAATTTCATGCTTACAAGGTCTTTCTCTCTCTCTCTCTCTCTCTCTCTCTCTCTCTCTCTGAATGTATATTTTCATATATTCATGACTACATAGATGTGTATACCCATATGTATGTGAGTGTGTAGGTGTGTTCTCCAACACAAAAGTATACAATTGTATTCCATCTTATTTATACAAAAATAACAATATTGATAGAGGGTATTTTTTTCAACTTTATGATTTATTTTCATTTCAAAACTGTGTAATGATCATAGATTTGTAAGAGGAAAACAAATTTAAAGGATGCATCAAATTTAATTATCCTATGACTTAAATATAAGAAGAATGGTGATATCTCATTTGAATTTCAAAATCTCTACATGAGATTTCAAACAAATGGGTGATAGTTTCATTACCATTGTTCATAAATGTACCCCCAGCAAACCACTCCTTGAAAGATTAGGGGCCCTGGAGAGACTTGTCATGCCTAATTCAATGGTAACAGCTCGTGGTCACTGAAGCATGGGGAAATCTGAAAAGAAGAGGTTAGATGATAAGTAAGAAGTATTGCTGGGCTATTATCTTGACTATTTTCTATACTTCTAATACATGTCTTTCCCTTTTATTAGAAGGCCAACAGTTAAAGTGGAACAACCAATTCACTAAAAGAAACTAATTCACCAATATAATAGAATGAAATTGATTTGTGAGATAGGAAAACTCTGTGGTTTGTGAAATGGATGTTATTAAATTCCACAATGAGTGAATTTTTTAGAGTATGTTCTCATTGCAGCTCCAAAGTGTTTGAAGGTTATCTAGTTTCTTCTGCTCAATTGTCTGTCCCTTGTCTTCTGAAACAACCAAAAAAAAAAAAAAAAAAAACAGTACTAAGTGCATAAACTAAAAGATCAGAATGAAATAGTTTTCTGTTTCTCATAGGTGCCAATACTTGATATACTGAAAAAGTTTTCAATTTCATAATACCATGTATATTTTATGTCATAAAGTTGTTTTCATATTTTTAAGCAATGCATGTTCATTGTAACATGTCAAGCAATGCTGAAGTATAAGAAATAATTATAATTTTTCCTCCCACTGTTGAAGTTTCATATTTATATGTATGCATACTAGATACATGCATATGTAAATACTTCTATTATCTTAATTTTCCTCTTTCACCTCCATTCTTTAATTCTAGTTATCTCTTTTCATTATAAACTTAAGTATGTATGTTATATTTTATTTATATACTTTATTTCTTTATTTTTTTATACCTAGAAATTAATCTAGGGATACACTCAACCACTGAGCCACATCCCCAACCCTTTTTTATTTTGAGATAAGGTCTCACTAAGTTGCTTAGGGTCTAAGTTGCTGAGGCTGGCTTTGAAGATGTCAACATCTTCATGCCTTAGTATTCTGAGCCACTGGGATTGCAAGAGTTTGCCATAGTGCCTGGTTCCAATTATACACACACACACACACACACACACACATATACATATATATGTATATATATATATACACTCAAATTAGTTATACATAACAACAGAATACATTTTGATTCATTGTACACAAATGGAGCACAACTTTTCATTTCTCTGGTTGTACAGGATGTATAACCTCACCATATATGCAGTCACAAATGTACCTAGGGTAATGATGTTCATCTCATTCCACCATCTTTCTTGCCCCCATACCCCATCCAAATTCCTCCCTCCCCTTTGCCCAATCAAAGTTTCTCCATTCTCCCCATGACCCTCCCCACATTATGGATCAGCATCCACTTATCAGACAGAACATTTCAGCCTTTGGTTTTTTTGGATTTGCTTACATTGCTTAGCATGATATTTTCCAACTTCATCCATTTACCTGCAAATGCCATAATTTCACTTTTCTTTATGGCTGAATAATATTCCATTGTGTAAAATACCACAGTTTCTTTATCCATTCTTCTGTTGAAGGTTATCTAAGTTGGTTCCTATTGTGAACTGAACTGCTATAAATATTAATGTGACTTCATCACTACAGTATGCTGATTTTAAGTCCTTTAGGTATAGATGGAGGAGTGGGTCCGAGTTTTCTAAGTTTTCTAAGGAATCTCCATACTACTTTTCATAGTGCTTGCAACAGTTTGCAACACCAGCAATGTATAAGTGTGCCTTTTTCCCCACATTCATGCTAACACTTATTATTGCTTGTATTCTTGATAATTGCCATTCTGACTGGATTGAGATGAAATCTTAGAGTAGTTTTGATTTGCATTTCTCCAATAATATTTTAACATAAAACCTAGCATATATTTTACTCTCATTTTGTCCTTAAAATAAGGGTATTTAGGACATCTTTTACACGTGTTTAATCATCATAATATATTCTATAAATGTATATGATTATTATGTGTCTTTCAAAAATTTTTACAGTGTTTGAAGAGTTAGAAATATTAATGGGCCTGACTGGATCATTACACACTCTAGGCATGCATTGACTTATCACATAGTACCCCATAAATATGAACATTTAAAAATAAATGATAAAAAGAAATATATTCATTTTCTTATTTGTCTTCTTTTATTTTAAATAAAAATGGAAACATTCTGTTAGGCTACTTTTTTCCATTTTAATTCATAAAATATTATAGATATTACTTCATATTATTTCATACATAATATAATATATAACATGCTTGTTAATATTTTGGCAGAATCATGATTTTAGTCAGCCATTCTCCTACTAATGGACATGCCAGCTGCTCCTTGTTTTGTTTTCATCAAATGATGTTTCAACAAATATTTTTGTACAAAGACACATAACTTTCAAGTGATCAGAGTCGTGTTCTGGAGTTTAAGGTGGAAGCTGTGTTAAATTTTACCTGAACACACACACACAAGAAAAGACAAGCGAATAGATTATGTAATTGTGATAATAGGGAGAAGGGTAAATTTTGATGACTGGAAATGTTTTGGCCTCATGAAGCTGTAGCGTCACAATTTAATTCAAGACATCTATTATTTTAAATTCTCTCTTTCAACTCCATCCTTCAATTTTAGTTATCTCTTTCTATTGTAAAGTTAAGTATGAATATAACATTGAATAAATTATGTTGTTTATTTATATTTTATTTATACAAATTACTATTTGCATTTCAGTTATCTATATTAGAAGCGACAAGGATTAATGTTTGATATTTTTCATTTAAAGGTATCACAATACTCAATTAAAGACAATGATTTTCCACATATTTATGCCTTCCTTATATCTTTTTATCTGTCATGTCAAGTCAGAAATTTATTTTTTATCTGTCTGTGATATTAGCCACCCTATTTACAAACATATTTGATTTTTCAGCTACAGTATTTTTCACACTGTCTTACTAATTGGTTTTCTTTATGAGCACCTGACACAGCTTTTTGTTGCAAAAACCTTCTTTCATCTTTTTAAACATATGGGATGCTCTTTCAGCATTTGTATTTCTTTGTTCTATTAGTTTAGGTTTGGCAGGTTATATATAGGTCTTTCATTTTTTATCTTTTCTTCAAAAATACTGGGTTGTCAGATATTACTTCATGTCCTTGTGTTCCTGGGAATTTTGTCTCTCAGGATGGTGGTTAAAGTGTGTGCCCTTCTTGGTGAGGTTGGCTTTATCATCACTTCTTGTATTCCAAATGGTGTTCTCCGTTGGAATCTTGTTCTTACTGGAAGTTTCCTTTGCCACACACTTTGCCATTAAATGGCTACGTTTCCATTCTTATCCCCCCATAGCCATGATATTCTCATGGTTTATATAATTTCTAGGTCCTCAGCCTCCCTCTCTTGACCATGGGTATTTCAGTCATTAATTGCAAACCTTTCTCAGTTTCCCTTTCATCAGAATCTCCCCTTTCACTGTGATGGCAATGATCTCTGTTGATAAACTGCACTCTGAATTTTCAAATCAGTGACAGAGAAAACTGACCAAGAATACAAAATGGCCTGCCTGCTAGCTGCAGTTAACTTGGCATTATATGTCATGATTAGTGAAAGTAGACAAAAATAAATAAATAAGTTCCAGCTTCCGCCACACCAGGAAACCTACACTGTATTCAAGTATTTATTCTCTGACATCCCTCTGAAAGGAATTTTGACAGAGCAAAATTTATTCAGAGATGACAACTAAGATGATGAAGTGTATAAAAGTCTGCCATATGCAGAAATAATGAAGTTATTATCATGTTTGTTGTATAAATAAGAGTCAGAAGAAATGTGACAGCTGTGACCCCAAATATATGAAGGACCATTACATAGAGAAAGACATCTCAAAGGATAAATTAGGGAAGACTTAACAGTCACTAGAGTACTAATAATTACTATGCAAATCCATTGAGTACTAATAATTACTCATTGCATCATTCATGCTTACAAGATTTTGAGATATTTGTTGGTTGATCTCACTGATGTTTATATGACCCCAAAATATATGACTGCAATTTGAGGTGGTAGTAGCACACACAAGCTTTATTTGGACAACACATTGGTATGTGGCCTAGGAGCCAATGTGTCATAGGGTGAGCCTGCTCAGAGACTTAAGGCACCATGGCTAGCATCCATAGGGAGGAGGCCAAGGGAAAGCTTGGGGAGAGGAATCACAATCCAGAGGCTTGTGTGCACAAGTGATGTCTCTTAAGCATAGTCAGGAGACTGTGGGTCAGAGAGCTCCACAGGCAGCTGCTTGAGGCTACACAACCTTTTGCATATCTATGGCTAGCAGATATTGAGTGCAATTTCTCTCAGGGTATGCAGAGCAGGAAGATAGTGAATGACTGAAATTCTGCTTATTTGGGCTGTGTCTAAATCAATTGGTAAGTAAAAATTTGAACTTGGCTCTGATTTTTGAGCTAACAAGGTCTCAGTCTGTTGTGAAGAAATAAGCAACCTAGTAGCCAGTATACAAAAGCCATTTATATTGCAATGGCAGAGACTTTATTTTCCTTATAGTGTTTCATTTAGTTTCAAGAAAGATAATTTCATTATATAGTTAGAACAAGAGTTCCCCAAAGTAAAATGAATTGTTTTGAAGGTATTATAGAGAAGGTTAAATAGACATTAGGCTAAATGCAATATCTAACTCTTTTGTGACCACATGTAATATAAATCATAATTTAAGTTTCTAATCTTTCCAAGCCATTCATTCCTATGAATAGTAAAAACGAACACATAATTCTCAGTGAAATATTTTTCTTCTCCAAAAAAAAAAAAAAAATCATTGATTCCTATCCTAGTTCTATGTAAATACAAGTGTACAAGTGTATATGTATATGTATATATATATATATATATGCGTGCGTGTATATAGTGAATTTATGAAATTGTAAATACTCAACTATTTAGACCAAATTTATTAATATATATTTGCAGTTCTAGTTTAACTCATATTTGAATAAAATAATATAATATCCCTTACCATATGCTTTTATATATTTTGTATGTGTTGTTTTACATATATATTTATATTAGAACATCTAAAATTCCCTATTGTTTCCAGTTAAAAAAAATAGGAAAGTAATGTAGATTATTAGATTATATACTTTAAGCATATTTATGATTAAAATTGTAGAAAAACTGGTGTTTTATTTCTATGTTTGTGTGGGTATACATATATATGATATATATGTTTGTATATATGTGTATATGTGTATACATTAGAAATAAATTGTGTAATTATATACTGACTCATATAATTTCTTATTCATTTTACATGATAATTCCAGTGTTATTTGTCTTTTATTTTTGTCTTTGCTGATTTTGAGATTTTAACGGAATGTGATGAGTAACCAGTGCTATCTAATCTTACCAAAATGTATCAAATTTGAATAATATTGATAATATGTATTTTAGTATTAACATTTCAAAATGTATATGAGATTTTGGGGATACAAGTAGTAGCAAACTCCATATTTAAGTAGTTATCATCATGGTTGTGTAAGTCACTTACATCTCACCCATGGATTTGACATGAACAAAAAGTGTACCAAAATGAACAAGAGTAGTGACCATCAATTTGACAGTACATTAGCTAATGCCTTGTTTCACTTTATATTAACACATATATTCTAAGTGTAGCTGCTTAGAGAAAAAAATAAGATATCCTCCTTTAGAATACAACCAAAGGAAGCTTATCAAAGAGAAAATGAAGATATCTATTTTAAATAGTCTTAGCTAAGAAAAACTATTTGAAAATTAGCAACTTCTTGTCATTTCTCAATTTCAAAATAGGATGTAATGGGGGGAATATTCTAACCCTCTAGTTGGGAAAGGTTTAGTTAAAATTATGAACTTCACATCATAGATGGTAAGTCCTGGCACACATGAACAGTTATCTCTTGATTATAAGAAGATTAAATAACTTTTATAAATAATTGCCATATCTATAGTAGATGTGCGATTGCTATGCATGCATTCAGTCCATCAGTTAGAATTCCTTATGTGAGATTCAACAGAAAACCAAACTTCAGGGATGCTTTTGTATGTCAGTTAAGGGTGTTTATTTTTTTATTATTTTTTATTTTTTTAGGTGTAGATGAACACAACACAATGTCTTTATTTTTATGTGGTGCTGAGGATTGAACCCGGGTCCTGCCTATGCTAGGCGAGCACTCTACCACTGAGCCACGCAGGATCCCAGCCCCAAGTAGTTTAGTTGATATTTTAGTAGTTTAGTTGATATTCATTTTCCTGTTTTGTCATTGCTTTATTTCTGTATCTTCTTAAATATGATAACACTGGAAGGCACAAAATGACTGTCATGTGTCTTGGGGATTGTTTATCCATATGCAGATAGAATATGTCCCTCCTACAGAGATGGAAAGCAAGGTCAGGACCTCACTCTGACCAAATCAACTTGCGTACCTGAACCAGTTATGAAGCACAAGAAATCAGATTATCCTGGCATAATCAGGCCAATTAGAACCCATATGTAATAGAACTGAGAAAATAATGGCCAAGATTCTAGCATTTTCATTGAAAATTAAATAACATTAAAATTAAAACATTTTATTTAAAAAAATAAAAATTTAAAAATTTAAATTACAACAGATTAAAAGCAAAATAATGTACAGTTTTACATCTGGTAATCATTATCATATTATGGGCACATTCTTATAAGTCAAATTCATGATTTATCTATTGTTTTCCTCAGCTTTTTCACTGCTGTGACTAAGTGATCTGATTAGAACAATTATAGAAGAGGAAAATTTTATTCGAGGGCTCAGGGTTTCAGAGGTCTTAGTCCATACAAGGCTGAAGGCATGCTTCAAGGCTTGAGGCGAAGTTGAAAACTTGGAGGAAAAATGTGGCAAATAGAAGCTGCTCACATGGTGATCAGAAGCAGAGAGAGACTCCATTGTCCAGATACAAAATAAACTATACCCCCCAGTGACCTACTTCCTCCAGCCACATCCCACCTGCCTCCAGTGACCACCCAGTTAATCCCATCAGGAATTAATTCACTGATGAGGTTAAGCCTATAACCCAATCATTTCTTCTCCAAACCTCCTTGCATTGTCTCATATGATAACTTTTTAAAGACAACTCACCTCCAAACCATCACAAAACAGATTGCCACCAAGAAAAACATTCAATAGATTTCCATTATTTAAAAAGCCAAGTACATATAGACATGTATGAGGTTGCAAATGAGTATTTAATAACAAAAGAAGATCATAACAGGCGAATAACAGACATAGCATGTGCTTTAGGATCAAAACTTTGAATTTATTTTGCAAATTTTATATAAATACTAGAGGTAATTCCTTCCGAAATTTCAGAATTTCTCCTTTACAAATTTGTGTAATTTCTAGATTTGCTACAGTACATTTTATTACCTTTGTAAAAGAAAGAAATGATTAAAATTCATGTTAGAGTTTTTAAGCTTTTCTTTTACCTGTTCCTCATCTAATCTCACCATTTTAGCCAATTAGGCACCTAACAGGCCTAGAAGGAAGAAGTCAGAGGAGCCGTGAGTTTTAATTCAGGGTCAGGAAAATGGAGTCAAGCCAAGTTTGGGGAAAACGAAACCATTTATGGGTTCAGGAAATTATAGTCTTGCTCTTTCATTTATGCATTATATATGGCTGCTTATGCATTACAATATTGAAAGAGTTGTGTAGTTGCCACAGAGCCTAGGAATCCCTGGAAGCCTGAAATATTTATTATCTGATCTTTTACACAAAATGTCTGCATTTTCCTTATCTAAGCCATCTAGATTTTAAAACTCATTAGATAAAATTCTTTGACCATATAGAGATTTCCCTTTCATCCCCTTAAATGACATTAAAGAACATTCCATACCAGAAAAGATTTCTTTTGGGTGAATAATGGTGGTTTCTTACTCTAATGAAAAACTAGAAAACTGGAAGAGACAAATGATACGGGGACATTGTTTTTGAAAATATGAAAATGGAAGCTATAAAATTTGAATGTCATATGGAAATTTGATAACTGTACTTTTAAAAAATTATATTCGCATTTGGATTTAAATGGTATTATTAGTAAGATTCTAATTATCAGTATGCCAAATAAAACAGGTTGAGTACTGAAAGTAAGCTGTCACAAAGCATTGAGTTCTGTATGAAATTTGACCTTTAATCTACATTTAAAACGAACTATTTGGAATGAATTCATTAAAACTCATTTTAATACTCCTCTGAAAACAATTACTTAAGATTCATTAAAATTCTATAGGTACAGCAAATACACAGTAAAATAGTTCAGCTAATTTCTTATCCAAAGTTTCATACCAACTGTACTACACATTTGATAATGTCGATTTTTAAATCCCAAGCACCACCCCTGTTGAACTGCACACATCCCTCTATAAATACAATCTGTTTTGAAGGTGTAAGCCTTTTAGTTATTTTCTGAAGTTTGCCAAAGGGGCATGTGCATCTGCCAAAATGAAAAACATGGGACAATTTTTGTACCTCTAGGTGGCTCTAAAATGGCATGCCACCATCTGCCACTGGGCATGTTCTAACGATAAACATTTAAAATGCTGTATCTAGTTTTACAAGATTACAAGTATTCTGAGTCTTTATCTACTTTGGAGCCATAAAGACAAACAGTTAAAACACAGACACACACACATGTGCACATGCACACACACACACACACACACACACACACAGACATACACATGCAAACTCATGCAAAACAAAGTCTTTGCATCAACTATTTTACTCAGGAAGTTGAAAGAGAATATTATTACAGTACAGTGGTATGACTGTGACAGTGATGGAGGAATGCATTATATGCTATCAACAGGAAGTTGGATCAAGTAAAATTAACACCAGTATCTTTTCAAATAGACAGTGTCTATTTAGTCTCTTAGTGCTATTAAAAAATTACAGATTCAAGGGCTGGGGTTGTGGCTCTGTGGTAGAACACTTGCCTAGCATGTGTGAAGCACTGAGTTCAATTCTCAGCACCACATATAAATAAAATAAAGGTACACTGACAACTAAAAAATATTTTGAAAAATTGCTGATTCAAAATTTGTGAAAATTGAGATAAGCAAATTCTGTTTGGCTACACACTGATTCAGATTTTTGTACTTACACTGAAAGTAATCATACTTTCTTGGAAAAAATATGTTTCAACATGTGAACTACAATTTACATGAGGAAAGTATATGGCCTTCTTCTATAAATAATTGAGTATAGTGAATTCCACATAGGAAGAATGATGAAGAAAGGTCATAGCATTGACATTCTGTGATCTAATGTCTTCATTATGCATTTTTAGGTGCATGAAGTATACTTTTCTGAGGTGTTTTTATGAAATTTTATTTTAGTGCCTGGACCTAAAAATGTGTTAGCATAAATGAATGCAATATCACTGCAATAAAGAAGCAGATTATTACTAACACCAAGTATCCTCCTTTTTCTCCTTTCCAAACCTCACTTCCCCAGCAAGAGTAATTGTTGTTCTGATATAACAGCCCAAGTGAGGTTTGCCTGGTTTTGTGATATAAATTTAATCATAGAGAATAAGATGCAGCTGTTTTAAAAAGTTTACTTGAATTTTTAAAACTCCATTGTAAACTTATGGAAACTATCATTTTAAAATTCCTTTTCTAATAAGTCATTAATTTGTTTGATTTCTTTAGTAGGTAACCAACTATGCCAGTACTACTTGTTTAATAATTATTCCTTTTTCATCAATTAATAGATTAGAAAATGAAAAAAATGTATAAGTTTTGTTAAAAGGAAAAAAGAGAATTTTTTTCTTTGCCTATGTCTCCCCTTCTCTCTCCCCTCCTCTTCTCTGTGTTCTCTCTTCTCATCTCCTCTCTCTCTTTGTTCTCTCTTTCCCCTCCTTTGCACTCCCTCTGCCTTTTTCTTTCTCTCATCTGAAGGATATTTACACTACAAAGCCATTTGGTAATGCACTTTAATTTTTTAGGGCTATCAGATTTTAAGAGCTGTTTTAAGTTCAGAGAAAAATTGAGAGGTAGGTACAGAGATTTCCCATATGCTCCCCGGCACCCACACATTCACATCGCTTCCCCTTAGCAATATCCTTCATCCGAGTGACATAATTGCTAAAAATAGTACCAAGGATTGAAATGAAGCAAATTATGTGCACTTGTGAATATGACAAAAATGAACATCACTATTATGTATACTTTAATGCACCAATAAAAACATAAAAAGATTTATATACCATAGTAACTCAAAATATAAATTACATCCTAGTTCATTTTTATTGTTTGTTTGTGTGTGTATGTGGTGATGGTGGTGGTGGTGTGGGGATTAAACCCAGGACCTTGTGCATGTTAGGAAAGCACTTTACCAACTGAGGTATATCCCTAGCCCCTAGCTCATTCTTGATGTACATTCCATGGGTTTGGCCAATTGTGTAATGATATGTATCCATCATTATAGTATCAGAGTACTTTCACTAACCTAAAAATCCTCTGTGTTCTCCCATATTCATCACTGTTTTTCTCCCCATTCCTCAGGCAATCACTATTTTTTTTTTTTTTACTAGCTCCATGGTTTCACCCTTTTGAGAAGTGCATACAGTTGAAATCATGCAGTATGTGGCCTTCTCAAATGGTCTTCTTTCACTTAATATGCATTTATGCATTTGGTATTCCTCTGTGTTTTCTTATGTTTTCATAGTAAATTTATTTTCAGTGATCTATAGGAACCCATTATCTGAGTGTACTTTTGTTGTTGTTGTTGTTTTGTTTTTGTTGCTGTTTGTTTGTTTAATCTAATGGTGAGTTCTTCCAAATTTGGGCAACCATGAATTATACTACCATAAATATCCAAGTGTACGTTTTTGTGTGGACATAAGTTTTCTCCTACTTTGAATAAATATAAATGCATGGGATGAGACAGTAAGAATGTTCATTTTTTTAATAAACTACCAAAATGCCTTCTCTTGTAGTATTTCTACCAGCAAAGAATAATAGTACCCATTTTTTCACATCTTTAGCAACATTTGGTATAATCATCATTCTGGATTTTGGCCATTCTAATATATGTGTAGTAGTATTTCATTGTTCTTTAAACCAGTATATGGTGTGGAGTAACGTTTCATGTGTTTGTGTGCTATCTGTCTATCTTTTTTGGTGAAGTATCTGTTCAGGTCTTTGGCCCATTTGTTTTAGTCAGGTTATTCTTTTGCCAATACCACATTGCTTATTTCTTACGGCTAAGATTTAAGAACTCTTTATATAATTTGGATAATACTTTTGTAAGATATTGCTTTTGAAAATATCCCTTCAAGTATGAGTCTTGTCTTCTTATCCTGACATTGTTTTTACAGAGCAAAAGCACTTTCAATTTTAATGAAGTCCAGTGGATCAATTATTTCATGGAACATACATTTTGTATTGTAACTAAAAAATTATGATCATACCCAGAATCAGCTCTTTTCTACTGTAATCATCTAGGGATTTCATAAATCTGTGTTTTATTCTTAGATCAATAATCCTTTTTGTGTATGTATGTATGTATAGGTCTGTGTGTAAATTAATTTTTTTTCACGTGGATGTTTAGTTGTTCTAGAATGATTTATTAAAGGATTTGTATCCATTCTATGGCCTTTGCTTCCTTGTGAAAGATCAGTTGATGTATGTATTTCTGCACTTCTCTATCCTTTGATTTCTGCCTATTCTTTTGCCAATACTACATTGCTTTGATTACTATAGCAATAGTATTAGTGTCAGGTAGTCCTCCAACTTTGTTCTTCTCCTTCAATATTATGTTTGCCATTCTGGGTCTTTTGCCGCTTATAAACTTTAGAAGTTCTCACATTTTTCTGGAGCTAAATATGTTGTCCCTTATCTGATCGCTTTGGATGTGTATATTTTGTGATCTGGAAAAAGAAGAGAACTGTGATTCACTTTAAAGCCATGTCTATGTAGTGTGAGGAGCTGCCAATAGTTTTACATGTTAGGATACACCATCCTTGCTTTGGAAAGTAGTGTTGCATGAAGTACATAGTTTTTGCACAACAATATAAGCACAGAAATTGTAAAAATCATGGTTTTACAGGTGACAAACTGATACTTAAGCTAGTGGAACATCTAGGAATTTAAAGGTGTTGCATATAACTAAAAAGAATTAATAAAAATAAGTAAGTAGAGATTCAAAGCCAGATTTGTTTGATCTGCAGCCTCCCCAGTGTCCTGTTTGAATATTTGTGCAGTGATAATCAAATGGCATGATTGCAGATTCCCAGATTCACAAGTAACTCTATAGAAAATGAAATGGATGATTGAGGGGCTGCCATATCTCAGCTTTTAAAACTGGAGGTCACTATATGCTTTATTGAAAACTATCATAATCAGTATACTCTTGTACAAAAAGGTTATTTGAAAATGTATTCCTAAATGCATAATATTCATGCTTTTCAATATATACACAATTGCAAATTTTGTATTATTAGCACTTCTAATATATCGAAAGTTTTCATTAGATATGAATATTGAGAAAATGTTTTATAAGAAAAATGGTGAGAAAACTGTATATGGCTTTAATACCTAAACAAAAACTTATATGATTTTCTAGTAAGTGACTTCTATTAGACTTTATTGAATATAAAGATTTTTCGGTATCAAATTGTAATTATGTACTATTATTGTCTTTTACCTGAGAATTTACATTACATTTTAGTTTAGTTGTAAGTTTGGTATGTTTAACTATTGCTCTTTTGGTTTGGCTACAGTTTAGATCTGTTCTTCAAAAAAAAAAACACATTTCTCTTTTAAATTCCTTCTCTCTCCATTCACTTCCATGGACCTCTTAGTGATATCTGTACGGAAGGGCAGCCGAATAAAATAGTCACTAGTATCACTGTATGTATATATGTAGCTATATAACCAATGTGATTCTGCAACTTGTACACTTGGAAAAATGAGAAATTATACCCCATTTGATTCAAATGTATGATATGTCAAGATTATTGTATTGTCATGAGCAACTAATAAAAAATGCCAATACTATAATACTACAATTTGCCAATATCACAGTAAGCTCCATAAACCAGCTTACTATTACTTGAAAAAGAAATGTGCACAGTCTATGTTAATCACCACAGATTCCAATTGGGCCCTCAATACTATAGGTCCTTCCACGATATTCTCTTAAAAAATTCACTTTTGCATTTTTCATAATTCAGTCCCATCATTTCTAGATGCCCTATGTTATCTTCTCTCACCTACTGAACTTTTCTAAACATTATAGCTAAAGAAGTTGCCCTTGGAATCATCCCTGTGCCTGTGCCCTAGACATTATCTGCTGTCTTCTCTTAAGGCTTTTATTCCATGAACAATCTTTATATTTCAAGAGCCAATTCAAACTTACTTAATAGTATCCATCTCAAAAACAAACAAAACTCCTCACAAATATGCTATTAGATTCTCATTTTTCTGCCTTTCTTCTTAGCTACATTTAAAAACAAGTGTTAGCCAAGTTAAGTGGTGCAAACCTGTAATCTCAGTGGCTAAGGAGGCTGAGGCAGGAAGATTATGAGTTCAAAGCCAGCCTCAGCAATTTAGCAAGGCCCTAAGCAACTCAGTGAGATCCTGTCTCTAAATAAAATACAAAGGGTAGGTGGCTGGGGTGTGGTTTAGAGGTTAAGTGGTTAAGTGCCCCTGAGCTCAATCCCCATTAAAAAAAATGTTGTCTCTGGTTTTTAGATCTTTGTTCTAACTTCCTATTATCTGCTTTCTTCATTCCAATTCAACTATAGTTACCACAAAATAATTGGAAAAATCTCTTAATAAAAGTAGCCAAGAATTTTCCCAAATGACTGGTTGGGTGTTTAGTCTTATCTTATTACACTTGTCAATGGCATTTTAAAAGGTAGCCTGGGAGTAGAATAGTGGTTACCAATTTGGGAAACTAGGAAGGAAGGTTAGGTGTTAATCAACACCTAAAATATTATAGTTAGATGGAAGGAATTAGCAATTTCCACTCCCCACACACATTTTTTTATTGATGCATTATATCTGTACATACTGATAGGATTTGTTGTTATATATTTGTACATGCACACAATGTACAATATAATGAAATAATTTGGCCAATATCACTCCCCAGAATGGCCAATATCATTCCCGGCTCCCTCCTCACCTCCTAACCGTGGTCCCTTTCCTCTACTCATGTGCCTTTGATTTTTTATGACATGTGCCTCCATCTTGTCCTTTCCTCTCTAGCTTCCACATACAAGAGAGAAAACACTGAACCCTTAACCTTCTGAGTTTGACTCATTTTGCTTAACAAAACGATCTCTAGTTCCATCCATTTTCCTGTAAATGACATAATTTTATTTTCTACTGAATAAAACTTCATTGTGTATATATTTTTTTATCTTTTCATCTATTGATGGACACCTGCATTGGTTCTATAGTTTGGCTGTTGTGAATTGAGCTACTATAAACATGGATATGCATGTATCACTGTAGTATGATGGCTTTAATTCTTCAGGATAAATACTGAGTAGTGGTAAAGCTGGATCATCTCATACTTATATTCCTAGTGTTTTCAGGAAATTCCATACTGATTTCCATAGTGGTTGTATTAATTTACATTTCCACCAACAGTGTAGTGTTCCTTTTTCTCCATATCTTTTCCAGCATTTATTATGATTTGTATTCTTGATGACTGCCATTCTTACTGGTGTGAGATAAAATTTTAGTGTAGTTTTGATTTGCATTTCCCTAATTGCTAATGATGTTGAACTTTTTAAAGAAATATATTCATTGGCCATCTGAATTTCTTCTTTTGAGCATTCTCTGTTTAATTTATTTGCCCATTTATTAATTGGGTCATTTGATTTTTTGGGAGAGTAAAGTTTTTTAAATTCTTTATTCTAGTTATTAATCCTGTCAGAATAGTACTTAGCAAAGATTTTTCTTCCGTTGTGTTGGTTCTTTCCTCACACAGAAGGAATCAGATCTGATAGTTTATGGTACAGTAGCATGAATATAGTTAACGATGGTGCATTATATATCTCAAAATTGTTAGCAATTGGCTATAGCTCAGTGGTAGTGTATGCTGTGATGCACAAGCTTCTGAATTCAACCTCCAGCATAGAAGAAGAAGACATAGAAGAGAAAGGAGAAGAAGCAGCATAAAGAGATTTTGAAAATATTTACAGTAAAAATTATCAATATTTAATGTGATGGTTATGCTTGATATCTACTTGAATAGATAAATATATATCAAAATATTCAAGTCAAAACATCACATTGTATCTTATAAATGTGTTCAAATATTGTGTCAATAAAAATTATTTAATAATTATATTTATTATACAAAGATGACCCTTCTATTTTGAAAAGTCTTATTTCTGAGGTTACATGACATGATACTAATCTGGGTTTTTGCCCATGTTTTGGGCAGTCTGTTTTTAGTTTCTTTAAGCTTTGCTAGAATACGTTGAAGATTTTCAGTGTTTGGGCTGGGGATGTGGCTCAAGCGGTGGCACGCTCGCCTGGCATGCGTGCGGCCCGGGTTCGATCCTCAGCACCACATACCAACAAAGAT
Organism: Urocitellus parryii; assembly: GCF_045843805.1. NCBI lineage: Eukaryota > Metazoa > Chordata > Mammalia > Rodentia > Sciuridae > Urocitellus > Urocitellus parryii. The sequence continues at coordinate 197,951,233 of NC_135531.1, read as the reverse complement.
GTTGTGTCAGCTGATAACTAAAAACTAAATATTAAAAAATTCTCTCTCTCTGTCTCTCTCTCATTTCTCTCTCTCTTTAAAAAAAAAAAAGATTTTCAGTGTTCAAGAAAATCATCTTGTCCTTTGCTTCTTTCTTTCCACAGATGAAGTCATTTAGTTGATACTTTAGATGCCATGCATTATTGATTTTCAAATTTAGATGTGAAGCCTGAACCCCTTCCCTTAAAGACAGACTCGATATCCACTACCTCACTGAGATTTTCACTTGCATGAAGAGTAGACTCCCAAGCATTCATAACCCTTTTTCATTTTAGAAAAAGAGACAACCAGAGAGAAGCTCTGCAGAAAATCAAGGTACATTCTTGATTCTTTCATCCCTTCTTGCCCTACATTCTTACTATCAGTAAGTTCTGATGACAGAATTTCTAAAATACACCCTTTGTCTGATCAAATCTTAATGTCACCACTGTGGAATTTGAGGACCATGCCACCAATATGACTTATCTGGTCTTCATAAGCAGGTTCCTAACTGCTGTCCCTGTCTTCTCTCTTAATCATCCACAGCCCATGATCTACACTGTTGTCACAATTTTTTTAAAACCATAATTCAAAAAATAAAACAAAACTTCCAAATTTTGTTTTATTTCACTTAGCACAAAATCCAAACCTCATATAAGATTTTATTTGTCTTGCTTTTGGATCCACTATCATATCTTTGATTTATCCTTCTTGTTGTGTGGCATATATCCCAAGTTGCCTGCTTATTTGTGCTGAGAACGTTTATTCCCCAGATGTTTTCATGGCTGCCCCTATTCACCTTTTATGACAACCGTCAAACATAACTCTCTGATCACCCTAAGCAAGCATTAATCATTTCAGTCCATCAATTACATCTACACAAAACTACCATATTATTTCTGTCCATAATACTGTTTAGTGATTAAAATTATTCAACTTATTAATTTGTCACATTTTTTGCATGTGTTTTCTGCCTCTCCCTCCCCCAAATTTGCAAACTGTTTGAAGGCAAGAACTCTATTTTTCTCATTCAATTCTGTTTTACTAGTGCCTTTGGTACTGTCTAGCACATAGTTAATGCTCAGTAAATTTAATTGTTGGACTGACTGTAGCTCTGTAGATTAATTATTCCTGGCATTTTTTAAAAAAATTCCATCTTCATTTACAACCTGCCAGATACTGAAATATTAATTGCCTTTTCTTGTTGGTATGATCTAATTTTCTTTACACTAAAGAGGACAGCAATAATTAGTTTTCATGAATATTTTATTCATGGAGGGACATTTTAGGGACAAAATTTCACTATTTAAAATAGTAGAATTTCATGAGGTGGAGAGAGCTATAGTGAGATATAGATTTCAGAGCTGGAAGCCCAGAATCCAATACAGATTTGACAGTGGCTTGTTGTGTGGCATAGAAAACATGCTTTACCTTCCTATAATACTTCTCCACTAATCCATAATATGGATTCAGTATAGCCAAGTTCCAAATCTTACTGATAGGGATGTTTGAGGATTCATTAAAGAGTGTCTGTAAGACTCTTTGATTTTACTTTAAAATGTGTTATTAAAGTAGTAAAAAGTGATTTACACATTATTATGATTCAGAGATTTTCCCCATCTCTTGCCACCTAGTTACCACTGTCAATTATTGAAGAATAATAAACACTAGTAGTATACGAAGAGTAGGGAGGTGGGAACAGGCAGCACCCCAGAGCATGCAACAAGAGAAGGAATGGTCTGTAGGGAATTAAGAAAAATAATAGAGCTAGCTAAAGCCAGTCTGTCCTTTATTATCAATTTGAGCTAGAAATCCTAAACTGTCAGTGATGAGATATATTTCTAGAAAAAAATAATCCTGCCCAATTTTTAAACAATTGCTATGGTTATTGCAGTTTTAAGGATGTAAGTGTAAGCTTCAAACTAGCCCATTTGTATGCTGTATCTGTTAATAAATGTCTTAATGTATATGGAAGTTAATATGGAGAACACCCAGCTACCAGCAGGACACAGCTATACTTGTTCCTTTGGAGAGTAAATTCATACCAGCTCAGTCATTCCAGCTCCCTCCAGGCACAGTTTGAATATGCTACATGGTGTCACATATTCCTGCTTTAAACAGCAGGTGTAAAGTAAGCAGTGACAACAGAGGATTTGTCTAGATGAAGGAAAAGAATTTAGGTTTCCTTAATTTTACTCTTCTCTATGACTGCTTGCAGATTGTGTTTAAAATTTGAAAACCACAGGAATAGATATTGAAGAAATCAAATCAAGCACAGTATTGTAATCTGGGTTTTATTGTCTGATGGATTTATACTCATCTCTCCCAAACTTATATTCATGCTTTAGAGTTTTCTAACTCAGTGTGTATGTGTTGCTTCAGGTAAAAAAAAAAAAAAAAAAGCTTTATAAATTAAATTATTAAAAAAGTATTGGTAAACATAGATTGGAAACTGTTTTCTGTCCATTGAACATGAATATGTGAAGTATTGATAAATTTACAAAAGTTAAGGCTATAGAGAAATTCCAGTGCTGTTGCTATTTTTAATAAATGTATTTTTCTTTTAAAATATATTAATTTTAATCAAATGTTAATTATTACTTTTGTACCATAATATTTATTTTACGTTTGTTTTTATAATTATTTGATTATATAAAAATCAGTAGGTGAATTTTATTGTCTGTTTCTTTTATGGCATTATTAATATTCCATTTATTTAATGCTTATTACTAAAAGTGAGTTTGTTATAAAGCTGTAAAATACAGTCCATTCTTATACATTTAATGTTCTATTTTCTACAAACATGAAGGTAAATATTTAATGTCACCCTTTCTTTGAAACTGTCCTGGGTGTGTACACCCGTGTCTTGTTCAAGGCCAGATTATTGATATTTCAAATCTACAGAAAAATGTTTGAATCTTTAAGACTGTTATGGTTACTTAATATGTTATATTTGTGTCATGTTAGAATAAAGACATATCTGTAAATTTGAGGACAACTTCCATTCTTCCCGCTGCCTTATAAATTTAATAAATACTTATTTTGAACATCCAAAAATGATTCCATGAATTTATTATATGCAAAGTTATTTCCCCTTTTTATTGTCAATATTATTCTATTAAAATGGCAAAATTCTTGAGGTGATTCAGCAAGTCATTTGGCTTGGTCTGATTTGATCAATTATAGGTCCTGAAATTTACTATACATAAATCTATGATTTATAATATGTTATAAAGAAGAAGCAATAATCAAAGTATCAATTTAGAATAAATGTTATAGACAATGAATATATAATAAGAGCAATGTAAATACATACATTAGATACCTAAAAATATCCATAAAAAATGTTCATACTTTCCATCCATACTGTCACTTAAAATTAGTTATCCTCTAAGGGCTATTCTTATTTATTTGTTTGAATAGATAATACCATCAAATTTTGTAGCATATTATAAACTCAGTTATGTTTTTCTCATCCTAATAATGTAGGGAGCTTTCTCTTCTGAAATGATTCATTTTCTGTATTTTTTTTTTTTTTGTGGTACTGGGGATTGAACCCAGGGCCTTGTGCCTACAAGGTAAACACTCTACCAACTGAGCTATATGCTCAGCCCTTGATTTCTCTATTCTTTTCCTTCACTGGGGAATTGAGTTAGCTCTCTAACACTTTTTAGGGGCTGGTGCCTGACTATTGGTACAGTGTCTTACACATTCTTCTGCAGCGTGAGAGAAGAAAGAAAAGAAACTCCTTCTTGAATTTTCATGATGAGTAGGTCACACAGAAGTAGCTCCTCCAATATCTGTGTGCTGACTGTATGAATAAAGCTACAGTACTATATTTCAAGGAACACTGTAGGGGTTGCCCCACTCATTGGACTCCTGACCATCAATACACCTTCTCAGGGTGTAACCTCAGACAAATACACAGACAGAAGAGAACAGCCAAAAGCATACTTCTATAGCTCCACCAACTTCTCTCTCATTGTCTCCACACACTAGGGGAAAATTAGTCTAATTTTTGGACCTGTTACATTCTCAGCATGGAACAGATGGAGCACTCAAATTCAAATTGAGAAGAATTCTTGGAAAGGATTATTGACAAGGGTTATTTTTAGATATTCAGGTTCAATGCAATAACTCAATGGACTTTAGTTATATTTATTATAATAATTTATTTACGTATGTACTCAGTATATTAATATGTAGAAAATATAAAATTAGGAGTCTTTAACTTGCAAGATGATTCAGTCTCAGGGAATGATTTAGCAGAGGCCATTAAAAGAAATGGAAATGATCACTTTTGAATATACAGGTAAGCCCAAAATTGCTGTACAGTTTTAAATTCAAGAAAAAGCTGAGAATATGGCATGCCCTTACTAGTATTTAAAGGTAGGACTGATTTAGAAAAATATTCATTTTTCCAAGAAAAAAAAAAACTCTTGAGGAACATATACTGGCATATAAGAATAATAACATTGCTGATGTTCTTTTGTATACCACAAAAATGAGTCAGACACATACTTGGAAGTTAGATGATAATTTGTAAATAGGCACTGCTTCAAGGGCTATTTTCATCTTTTCAGTTGAATGATTACATCCCTTGTTTCCAGTTAATTTTATTTATTTGACTTGTGAATAGTCCATACAGCTTATTGGCTACTTTTTCTTGACGGAAAGGATAAGAATTTGAAGCACCATTTTAATAACACATGATTCTCCATATCATTTGGAGTTGAACTAAATCAGTCAATCCCAGATATAAACCACACACACACACACACACACACACAAAAAAAAATATTCTGGCACTTGAGACAGCAAACTATATGTCCCACAAATTGCCCCATGTAATTCCAGGGAGCGTGTTCATATGCTCAGGTATTATCACAGAGATATCCCAGATTGTACTTTGTATCTCTGGAACCAGTAAGACATTTGACAGCACAGTCAGTACAATACTGCCCCAGCAGGGGGTAGAGATTTCACTTAAAATGCAGGGAGTTGTCAATGAAAACTCAGGGGGTGGCCAAATACAAGCAGTGTATCAGGGCAAAGCTAAAGTGTTCTTGGAAATAAAATCCATTACTGAGGTGCAATGTCATATTTTGTATGATTCTGTATTTTTATCATCAAAAAGAAATTCTTCTTTTCTATTCCTTTTATTTGTGATTTTCCAAGAACAAAAACAAAAGAATGTGAGAATAAGAAAGGGCAGAGAAAATAAACTTAATGAAGCTTAGGTCTACAAAGTAACCATTTACCTGTATTTTCCAGAGGTGTGGAGACAATCCAATTTATACCTGTAAAGAAGTGTTGTAATTGGAAATATTTCAAAAGCTAGTTCTCACCTGAATCCCAGAGGCTGACAGTGTTTGTAGTGAGCACTGCATGCTCAACTCTCATTTATAAACTTGGCAATTTCTTCTAACGAAAAAGTAGGCAAAGAGGCAGGTGTATGATTCCGATTGCCTGGAGTTTATTTAAGTAGTCTATTTACTTTTCTTTTGAGTGTAAGAAAAGGTATTTACCACAGCATATGCCACATGACAGGGCACTTTTGATTCTTAGAAATTGTTATGTTTGGGAGAAGACAGATTTTCCATGCTAAATCTTCATTACAGCTGTGATTTAACTAGCAGATTTCGTCAGCATACAAGCAGTCTCAATTAAAGCTAGATGAAAGCTTCTTATTAGTTTGTCTGTTTAGATTTCAAAGAAAGAAATCAGATGCCACCTCCGTGTGTATTAACATCAAATAATTTTGGTTTCTATTTAGCATCAATATTTTTGAGAAGGTTATTCTCTTTGAGCAATTCATTCAGCTCTCATAAATCATGAGCATGCATTGTAGTGATGGAAGAATTTGGCTAACATATTTCTGTGCAGAAGGCTGTGGCCTGATAATAATGTAGTCGGACAGTGGGCTTCAGTCATTATTTGAATAGACGACTGTAAAGCAATAAATTATTTTCATTTTGGAATGACAGGGTTGCACATCTTCCACGCTGTGCTCACCTGGTTGTTGTTATCACAAACCCCTTTATTTTGTAACAAATTATGGCAAATGGAAAGGGCTTTATAGTGATGACATGCAGGTAATATCTCCTGATAATAAGGATGTAACACTTGCTGCCACAACAAATGTACTTCCTGCTGATATTTTTTATGTGATGATGCCTGTCGTTTTTCTCATTGCCCTTAGATGCAGGAAGCTTCCGTATATGGTCTGACAGGTGGACAAAGATAACATATCCTGTGAAGCATTTTAATATGAAGAATACATCATCTATCCCATGTGAAACTGGATTGGTTTCATTCTCATTTTCATATTTTTCCTGGTATAATTAATCTTCTACAATTAACAAAGTGTCAGATTGATCATTGACTTTTAATCAGGATAATTTACCACCTTAAACCAAGATTAAATCTGGTTTTTCAGCCCAGGAGGCAGAGACTTGACTTCAATGACTTTAAACTATTCTCAAAGATGACAGAAATATTTTCATGGTATTATAATGTCTCTTAGCTCTGTGTTCACAGCCCATGGGAACATCCTTTAGAAGGAGGAGACCATGGCTAACAGCTGGCTCCATCACTTCCTGGAAAACTTTGAGGGAGCCAGAAGGAAATGCTGGAGGCAATAGAGGGTGTACATAACATTTCAAAGTTTTGTTTGAACCAGACAAAAGACAGATTAGAAAAATTTCAGAAGAAAATGAATAGAACTTGTGTCATATGGAAATGAAAGGGAGAAATCAAACAGATCAAGTTAAAGCTTAACCTCAGATGCCCGTATCTGCCATGTTTGCATTGCTTAGTTTGAGACTAAATAGAATGTGTAATATTTGAGCCCAACAAGATTTAGAAATACCATATGAAATCCCTCCTCATCATTGTGATCACTGTCAGTCATTCACATTCATGTACATGTACATGAGTGTGTGCATCTGTGTATGATTCTTTTTCAATGTACAAAAAAAAATGTTATTTTTGGAGACGTTTTTAAATGTGTGCAGGTTTATTTTGGATATCCTAGTGAATATTGGACAAGATAAATTATTTAACCATATTTACCAAACAAGTCTGTATATTTTAAGCAGATATAAGTTTCTTTGTAATACATTTTTTCTACCTTCAAAAGCAGTCAATCCAAATTCTTTTTTATGTAATTTTTAAAATTTATGTATGACAGCAGAAGGCATTACAATTCTTATTATATAGAGAGAGCACAATTTTTTATATCTCTAGTTGTATACATAGTATATTCACACCAATTCGTGTATTCATACATATACTTTGGATAGTAATGATCATCACATTCCACCATCATTAATTACTCCTTGCCCCCTCCCTTCCCCTCCAACCCCTCTGCCCTATCTAGAGTTTGTCTATTCCTCCCATGGTCTCACTCCCTATCCCACTATGAATCAGCCTCCTTATATCAAATTCTTGATGAAATTTGGTATGTATGACTTTTTGATGTGCACAGAGAAAATTAAATTGGAAAAATAACATACGTGCTTATGGGCAGCTCTTTGAGGGTTAGTGTAGAGCTGGCACTTGATGGGATGAGTTGAACTTGCTAAGTTGTGCACTTCTATTCAGACTCTTTAGTTCTGTAAAATATTCAGTGCACACATTATTTTGACTGTTTCTTCTGGTGCAAAAATTAGATATTGCTGACTTGGTCCTACTTGATGAGGCAATATCAGCCCCAAGCAACATCCTCCATGCTGATTTTCCTGTGAGCAATCAATTGGCAAGCCTAGACAGCTGAACAATTGAGTGCCAACATTAGTAACTTGTTTATTTTATTTTGTCTTATTCTGATTTCAAATTTTTTTAAATACTCCTTTTGCTTTATCATATTTTTCTTTCTTCTTTTTTTTTTTTTTTTACATGACCTGAGTTTGTCTTTATGTGATGAGAATAGATGCATACATACATTGAATGGTTTGGGCTTTTTCTGATCTTAAATTATATTTTAAATTCAATCCTTTCTATGAATCTAAATGCTTATTGAATTCATGGTGAAACTATAATTTCTATAAACATAGCTTGTGAGAAATTAGGCATGGGTGTAGCTTGTGATTGAGACCTGTTTTCTAATTTGAGCAGGTATCAACTGGGAAAGTGTGGTTACAGAGAATGCCTGGGTTTAGCAGAGAGTGCAATTTATCAATGGACAGGGATCAGCAGTTTGGATATGCCCTGTACCACCCTTGAGACACCAATGTGGAGCAAATCAATCTCCTTATCTGTTTTTAGATTTGGAAAGTGTCTCACATACAATGTTCAAAACCAGAATTTTTAAAACAGGTCTAGAAATTTTGTGTTGGATAATTCACTATGATAATTTTTATTTTAGGTCTAAATTATATCAGTAATAATGTAAAATATTATAGGGAAATACAGTTAATACAGATAATTCCCAAGAAATACAGTTAATGCCCATGCCTACATTTTTATTTGCATATGTGGTGATTTCAGTAGCATACATCTTAATTGTGTTAGATTTTCCATGTTCCATCCACATCAAATGAAAACCAAAGTTTGTCATCATGTGCTATATTAATAAAGGTTTGAAAATATTGAGTAATGTAAGACATTGGGAAAACTGGGTCACTATACAGCATGCGTATTTATATTGTAAAATGTGATATAAAGTAAAAAATCATGTCAGACAATAGTTTCAGGTGTACATTATATTTGTCACTGTAAGTTAGAACTAGTTTGGATTTTGTTTTCATTTTTGTTTTGATTTTGTGTATATTTTAAATTTTATAGGAACTGTATACAATATTAATATTTTGCCTTTTTTAAAATTTATATGTCATTAAGAAATATTTAAAATAAATCCTGAGTATTGGAAAGAGTTTGCTTTTCCTTAAGACTTTTTATATATTATTTAAGTTGGGAGAAGCTGTTCCAGATGATATTTAAATGGTAAGGTACTTCAAATATATTTTGGCATAAGTAGGCATTTGAAGCTATGCTAAGCAACATTTGGAAAGTTTCTATAGGAAAATGTTGGAAATTTTTGTGCTATCAAACATTTTTATACCAATTAGACTTTTAATATGGATATATTGGTAGATATAAGAAATTTTGCAGCAGAATTATCCTAGGATGGATACAGATTACTTTTAGTTAGAATATATATTTTTAAATTTGGGGTTCACTTTGTGTTTTCCAGCCTATGCGTTCCCACTTGGTTTTATTGTTTTCTAACCTATGTGGTACAACAAAAAATACACAATTATGAGGTAGTTTTAGTAAAAATCCATGTCAAAACTAGTTTGTTCCAATTAAATGGTACATTTGAAAGCACAGCAAGGTGTCTTAGTGTGTGTGGCATTTCTTAGAACCTCACTGTGACACAAGAAAGGCGGAATGGAGAAAGAAAGGAACTCAAGTTTTCATAATTTAGGTAGTTTTTGGGACTCAGATAAATTTTTATATGTATGTTTCTTTTATACATTTTCTTGGGAATACAAAGAGAAGTTCAATTCTTAATATCTGTTAATAAACCGCTTTCATAAATGTGGCCTTTTTGTTAAATCACGTGTCCTTCTTAAGAGCATTTTATTTCCAAGTTACTTCCAATGTAAATTACAAACGTAATGAAAAGCAGTATTCAGATTCCCAGAAGAATTTCGTAAAAGTCTAATTACACTGCTGAAATGAAGATACATGGTGGAGAATCCAAGCACTCATTCCCTGAGCATTACTTCTTGAAGAAAGAGTTCTCTGAAAACCAAACAAAACAAAAACAAAAATGAAAGCAAGAAGCCATCCCCCCACCTTTGTTTATTATACAGATGGCAAAGCTCTTTTGATTCTAGACTTGTAAGCTATGATTTATGTTCATAAGTACTTCTTGGTTCCTTCAAAATAAAAACAATATTTTGAACTCTGCATCCAGGGTAAATAGGATAGTTTATAGTCAACTGTCTCAACAGGATTTTGTGCAGTAAAAAACCTGCAAGCAAATACTCCATAGCTAATCTGCTTCCTGACTCATCCTTATATCCATTTTGCAGTAACCAGGATGAGTGGCTGCTTAGCATAGATCTTTTCTCTTTCTCAAATGTTTGAAAACATTACAAAAATGGATTTACAAATTATAAAATGGTAAATAAGCATTTGAAATCACTGTACCCTGCTGATACCGTTTTGATTTTAACTTAAAAAGATAAAGAATTTTTAGTTTTAAATAAACCCAGACTAAAAATGAATTTAAAGGTACATATCAGGTTTGAATGCAGAAAAGTATTATCAAAAAATAAACTGAAGTACATGGATTAAGACTAACATGTCTCTTCCAAGTGCTAAAACAAATGAGCCAGAAAATCTATATCCTAAATTTATCAGATGATAATTAGGCTCAGATTTTCATGTCAAAATGGGAGTAAACTGCTCAAAATTGTGTGTAAATATCACATATGTGTAAAATTTTCAATACTTTCAAATAAGTATAAAATATCAGTTTTGTTAAGATTTTTGGCAGTTGAAAATTGGGGAATGTGAAGGAGTCAAGAGAAAACTCACTATTTTCATCTTTTTAATCTTCTCCAAGTTCATTTTTTAATTTCTCAAATTGTTTACTCATCTGCAAAATAGGTATTATACTATCTTCTCTCCAGAGCTAATATGAATATGAAATAAATTAATAAGTATAAAAATGTGAATTGAAAAAAATAAAAGGGTAGGAAATATTGTTATTTAATATTCATTCAAACTCTTTTCAAAGTTATTCTTCTTTCGGGTATTAGACATTGAGGCTTCAATAAATTAGTTTGTATTTCTGTAAGCAAATAAAGTATCATCAATTACATAAAATTAAATTACTATAAATCTCACTTCTTCATATTAAATGCTAAAGATTTATTTTTTAAATGTGACATGTTAACATGGAAAGAAAAGTGTATGTCTACATATTTTTGTTTTTTGTTCGGTAGAGTTTGGCTTTTTTTTGAGACAGGGCCTCATTGTGTTGCCCAGGTTGGCCTTGAACTCTTGGGCTCAGGCAATCCTCCTGTCTCAGTTTCCCAAATAGGTTTCATCAAAAGACAAATACTGTTTTTCCTGACTCTACTCATATATTTTTATTGCTGTGCTATATTAATCAAATTGCTCTTTCCTTTGACTTTTAGGGGTATATTGTTTGAACCTAAACATGCATGTAATATAATTTTTAATATCATATTTAACCTGTATTATTGAATTTTTCTCAGTGTATCTGTATATTATTTTCTTGGGTTTCTCCATCATATTTGATATTTTATTACTTGTTATTTGGTATGTGTAGCTGTAGTTGAAATATAAATGAACTATAGTTGATGGAGATCTTAACGTATACAAACAACCATTTGTTTCATGGTCTTTCCTAAATATCTGCATTTAATGTAGATTTTTCCAGACCGATTTATTTTCAGAATTTTATCATTTTCTCAGTGTGATAAGCTTGGTGAAGACGAAAGAATTTGTTTTTTTAAAATCATACCTGTGCAAACTATACTGTTGCTAGGTCACATACTTAGTAATTACAATTATTCTTAATGTGTATAGAATAACACAGGAAAAATGAAGGAATTATTATGAGGTAAAAAGTAAAAAGAAACCAAAAGTTGTTAAACCCACTCAAACCATTTTACCCTAATGTTTATTGATATAAGGGAGTAGAACCTGATTATTTAAATATAATATATACATATATAGAGATATGTATAGTTATATACACCTATCTCTATATATTTTTTGGCAGTCTGAAGATTGAATTCCCTATAAATTTTCTTTTGTTGTTGTTGCTGTTTTGTGTTATTTTTGAAAGAGTTTGTATTTATTCATCACAGATACAATTTACTTTTTAATTTTGTATTGCTAGGAATTGAATCAAGGGTCTCACACATACTCAGCAAGCACTCTACCTCTGAGCACTAGCCCCAGCTCCTGAGTATCTAAAATGGCACGTTTTGGAAAATATTAATAGGTTATATTCATAGAATGCTTTGTGGTTTTTCCTAATATTTATATCAATATTATCCTATCTTTATAATACTTTATAACAGAGCATTCTGAAATTAATAAATATTTGTAGATTTATTGGAAAAGAATACAGATAAATGATTTTATTTAAAATCATATTCTATGAGAAATACTTATAAAATCTTATTTTAATTCATTGCTTTCATTTTACTTGAGGGTTGGACATATTGCCTTTGTTTAACAACACTGGTTAAGGTGTAAACTTGTGGTGAGATGGAGAAATGCATGTGTGAACAGCAATAATTTAGACTGGGGACAATGCTATTAGAATTCTGGATTTATAAATCTTTACAAAAAAAAGCTACTTTATCTCAAATGGATCCCTGACTCAATGCATATTGTTCCTACACAACAACTTGCCTATCATATTTAAAACCAAATAGTTGACATTGGGGAGTTCATTTATCTTTCAATACTTTTCTTTTTCTGCTTTTTCCAATTCCTTCCCACCCAACACTCCTTGGTGATTTTACCTTCTGTGTTTTTCAACTGGCAAACATTGTTTAAAAAAGAAGAAAAGGAAGAGGAAAAACATGAGAGAGTTTCTGTGAATTCACATGTAGTGAAGTGTGGAAGGTTGAATCTCAAGAGAGGTAATCTTTCCTAGACACACTCAAATAAAAAGTAGGTTATTAGCCCTTAAAATGGTTTCTTAGACACTGTTTTTTAAATCTAATCTAAATGTAGGTAATGAAAAAATTAGGCACAAGGTTATGCAGCTGATTTCCATGGAAATCCCGTAGCCATAATTCTGTATTGTTTCATAAACAATGTTTTTCATGGATAAATAAATCATTAGCATGTTCATGGAAAATTGTGAAATATTCTGTGGTGAGATCCCCAGAAGTTCCATAAATGTCCTGCATATCTGGTACAGTATTCTATGGATGTAGTCCCATAAGTTCTATTAATGTCCTGTAAAATATGCACAACATGGAAGGATATGATAGAATTGAATACTAGCATGGTCAATATAATGTTTTTATTACATATTAATGCATGCTACTACATAACAGATTTGGCATCAGCAAATTGTATGGATAGGAACATATAAACAATTGATCATTTGTGTCCTGGTGTTATTTTGTGTATATTAATAAAGAAGAGTCACAGTTGAATTACCAAATCAATGGTTCATGAGATAAGTTACTAAATAAAAACATACCTCTTGCATCTTCTGGTAATTTTATATACACTTGTAGACCTGTAATCAGTTGACATAAAAATTTGATTAGCATATGAGATCCAATGAAAGCATTTAATTTCAGTTCATCATGAATTTATTGATCACCTACCTCATGTGAGCCACTGAGCTAAGTGCTCAGAGTGCAGCATAAACAATACAAACAGGACTGCTGACTATGGAAACTCACAGAGCAGTGGAGTAATATTTTCAGTAAATAACAATTGTAAATGATATGAATTCTGTATGAGCACCCAGTTAATATAAAGGTTTCAAAGAAAGTTCACATCTAAAATCAGATATAAATGGTAACTTGGAGTTAGTCAGCCAGGATAAGGAGATAGAGACTGACTAGAGATTGATGGGTGGGAAGCAGGACTGCAAAGGATAACTTGCCCAGGAGAGGCAGCTTGTGCAAATATCAGGAGGAAGGAGAGAGAATGGCATTTTCACTTTTTCATTGGAGTGGTGTATGTGGTCTCATGTGGTAATGGAGATTTGCCACTAAATAAAAAGTGCCTGCCAGTCTGATGAGGTTAAGCAAAGTTTGCCTCAGCACATGATTGTATTTCATTCTAAATGCACCATTTTTGGATCTGATTTGTACTTTTTTTTTGTACTTTTTCAGGGACAAACTCAGCATCCTTTTTCAATATATTACTGTTTAGGGATCATTTACATTTGATTACTGAGCTAGGATAATGTAAGTTTGGCTTTCCTTTTTTACAATATAAAAGGAAATAATCAATGTTCATGGGAACCATAATGATTATGTAAAGTGTGATAGTCACTGTACTAAACAATGTAGAAAAATATATATTAAACATGGTCTATACTCTTCAGTTACTTTTAGTTTCTACAATATATAAAGGCCTAATTAGTCCTATTCTTTACTACTCCAAACAGATCCAAACATACCATCATGGCTATACTTACAATTAGAAGAGTGTTAATCATATTTTAACTCCTGAATCTCATCTTATTTTAGAACTTTACATTCAATTATTATTGCTCTCCAGAAAAAAACAAAACATGACTAATAAATGGGAGGAACTGATAAATAATTTTCTGACATCAAAATTATGTTTTTAAAGATAATGTGTGTGTGTATGTGTGTGCACTACTGGGGATTGAATGAAGAGGCCCTCTACCACTGAGCCCTTTTAATTTTATTTTTAGACAGAGTCTCCCTCAGTAGTGGAGACTGACCTTGAACTGGCAATACTGCTGTTTCAGCCTCCCAAAGTCACTGGGATTACAAATGTACACCCTCATAACTGACAAAAATAAAGTCCTTATCAATGTAGTATTTTTTTAGATATTTCTGGAAGTCATATTTATTTCCCTTGTGGTTAATTTTGCTATTACCTTATTCCATTTCTTTCTTTTCTGATACATTTTTTATTTAAATGCTTGGTGATTTGTGCTTATGCATTATTATAAATAGGAGAAAGTGAAATGATCTAGAGTTTTAGTGTATATGAGCATGTGCCTAGGTTGAAAGGCCTTACTAAGCATTTAAGATTATACAATAATCTCTAGAAATGCCATGTCTTCAAATAGAGACAGACTCTGTTCTGAAGCTCTAATCTGGGTTTTTCTAGTTCTTTCCAGAAAATATTATATTTATAAATTACTTAATTTCTTTCGAGATAAATGCTTAAATCCTTCCTCCCCCATTACAAGAAAGTATCTCTAGCTCGTTAGCCATCAACAACTCCGCATATGTAGAATATGTAAACAGAGAATTAGGGGTTGAAACCCTGGTCTTTTGCCTCAGGTATCATCCCTGCCCGCATCCTTTCCACTTATAGTTTTTAAGTCTAAACAATCTGTCATTTTGTTGGGTCATCAAGTTCTTCTTAGGTATATTCCCTTCTCTTCAGACTATGATCTCACTTGTCTTTATTAGGTCACTGATTTCTTCTCTCCATATTTTTTAATCTGCTTTCCCTTATCCAGAACTTTGTGAAGTTTTCTTCTCTAAGGAAGCTGCTTCATTTATCTTCTTCCCTGATATAACCCTGCAGTTTATCTTTGTTTTTTGTTTATCCCAACCCTCTTTTAGAGAACAAATCATCTCTCAGAATCAGAGCTTCAGAGAGTGAATTTAACCATGAAAAAACAAAAAAACAAACAAACAACAACAACAAAAAAAAAACATGGATTGCATTCTCTTGGCCAAACAGGCAGGCTGAAAATCTTGCACAATGGGACCTCAGTATTTTCTACCAACCTATATCTTCACTTTCAACCTGTGCTCAGGGGCAAAGAGATAATATTGATTTTAATATTGATTTATCAGGTCACCATATAGGATCAGAAGCTGGCATAGTTTTTTGTTTGCTTGCTTGCTTTATTTGAGCATTACAATTTTCCATAGTAACTGGGTGCATCATAACAAAATGAATGGTATCTGACCCACTGCATTTCAGACCTGGTTCATCTACTGCCTACAACTCCATTCCCCCAAACCCCCTATAATCTACTGATCCTCCTCTTGCTTATCCATTTATCCAATCTCCATTGCACTTTCCACACACATACATAAAGGTGATTTTTACCTGTGGTACACGTGTACATACACAAAACATGGTTTTGTTAAATTCTTTCCATATTTCTTCTCCTTTCCCACGACCTCTCCCTCTCAATCTCCTTCTTGTACTTTACTGATCTTCCCTATATCTTTATGCTATTAGATACCCACTCATGTTCCCGCCTTCTTTCTTTAATTTGCTCTAGCTTTTGCATATCAGAGAAAACATCTGACCCTTAATTTTCTGAGTATGACTTACTTCACTTAGCATAATGTTCTCCAGATATACCGTAGTTTCATTCTTCTTTGCAGCTCAGTAAAACTCCATTATGTATATATAAAACAAATGTTCTTGATCCATTCATCTACTGACAGGTATGTGGCTATTGCCACACAAGAGTTTTGAGGGAATATACAGAACAATGCTCAATATGTAATTGGGAGACAGCAATGTTATTATCTTTTAAATATAACAGTGAGCCACACCTACTTCTCATGAGGAAGCTTTGTACCTGTGGACTTTGGAAAATAAACTTATTGAGAATTTTGATTACTTATACAACATAATCCATATGAACCTGGTAAGGTTCTCCCCACTCCATGTGAAGGAAGACATGATAGCTCTTAAAGAGACCCTCACTTCAGAGTGAACCAACTTTCCAATTCATGATATTACGAAAATCTTTAATATCCAATGATAAAGACATAGGAGAGTGATAAAAGGAAAAATATGTTCAGTAATCAGTTTAAATTAAAAAAAAAAAAAACGTCTGGGAGTATAGCTCAGTGGTAAAGCTCCTTTCTGGCATGCATAAAGTCCTAGGTTTGATCTACAGCACCTTAAAATTAAATTAATTTTTAATGATGCAAAATATATAAAAATTGTTCATTCTGTTAAGTTTATTTTTAACTGATGTGAAAATGTAAAAGTTGTACATATGAATTGACTATCATGAGATTTTTCAAAACATATATATATATTTTGTAATATTCAACCTAGGTTAAAAATATCCATCTCGTTAAACATTTATCACTTATTTCTGGTAAAAATATTCAAAATTTTATCTTCTCTCCTTTAAAAATATACAGCACATAATTATTATTTTTAGTCACTCTCCTGTGCTAAAGCACACCAGAATTTCTTACTCCTACTGAACTCTATCTTAGAACCCATTGATCAACCTATCCTCATCCTATCTTTCCTCTACTTTCCCTAGCCTACTCTCAGCCTTTTGAGGTCAAATCTTACATATTCCATATATGAATGTAATCATGAGCTTTAAATTTTTATCAGGTATTTATTTCATCAGAGTATTTTGCTGTTTGGAAAATCAATTCTAAATCCTTCCACAGTTTTTTTGTTGTTGTTGTTGTTGTTGTTGTAGTTTTGAGACATTAAAGTGCTTATAAAAGAATAATGCATTTGGGGATTTGGTTATCTTCATCTGATTTTTGTGGCAAGCATAAGTAATTGTGAATATGACTTTGTGACAATAGGCAATGACGAATATTTTTGGACAAGTATTCTTAGTAAAATCATTTGATGATAGGAAAAATTAAAATTTAACATTTCTCCATGGAAGAGCATCACATTTTCAAGTATCCTAGACAGATTGCATAACTAAAAATAACTACACCTTCTAGTACTTAACAGCTCTGTCTTTCACGTATTGTCCTACCTTCAATTTAATTTAATTATCTGATGCATATGTGTTCTTAGCACCTGAATCAATAATTTTTTTAATAAATAAATGCTCCTGCCAACAGTAATAATATTCTAAGTGCTGTAAAACATGGAGATAAAGCAATGTCCCTAGGAAAGTCCTGAGATGTAGAAGAAGCACATGACAGAGGAAGGAGGTAGCGTAAGCAATACGTCAATACTGGCATATTAGCACCGTTGATGTGAACAATTTGAGGATGAAGGAGAATCTATAGAAAAAGTTGAAGGTAGAAATTCAGTACACACAGCAGCTGGAGGAAAGTAATGGTCATTTATGATAAAATCTTAAAAATAATTTGGCTTATTTTAAATAAGTCATTTTTCTACTGTGGTCCAATACATGTATATATTTGGTAGATATATTGAGATCATTCTTGTTTGGCCTGAATTCCAAAAAAAAATCATATTTTAGCTATCAAGATACTTCTATCCCCAAGGTGCTTAATTATAAGGCATTCAGCCTACAATTGTCAATGGAATAGAGTCTTCTCAGAGCTAAGATATTTACAAAGATGAAAAGTTTAGGAAGATCAATGTTACCAACTGAATATGACTAGGAGAAACCGATCCCTTTTATTTAGGAAAAAATGAATTCAAGTTATTCATTTTCAGTGCTGCATCACAGAAAATCAAGTCACGAACATAACACTTTCAAGTGCAACTAATTTTATACATCAGTAATATGTTTATTTTTATGGAGAATAACAGAAGGCAAATGTCATTCCTAAGGGGAAAAGTTACTAACAGTTTTTAAAACACCATTGTAGTCCCACTAATTCAGACATTATAGCTATGGCATCCTATCATGTATGTAGGAATGTTTAGACCATACCCAGTCCTTAGGCAGTTGTGCTTGCCAGCCTTCATGTCCCAGCAAGCTTAACATCATTTGGTTTGATTTCCCATAAATATTCCTCAGTGTTTGTAGAGATTTTCTTCACATTTAATTGGAACAATTGCCCTGTGTGTTTATCTTCTGCTGCTACATGAACCTCTGTCTTATTTGCTGATAAGTGTAGAAGGGTAGTACTGGTGATCAGAACCCATCACCCTAGGCACAGCATGGATGGCAGATTCTTGCCATAGGAATTATTTACTAGACACCATGGAACATGGGTCATACTTGGCTTTTCTGCAAACTTTCAATTGGTCCTAAATTCCTTCAGCTAGACAAAAATACCAACGGATTGAGGAAACAGAGAGAGAGAAAGAGAGAAAATCTCTCCTGTCCCCTCTGTTTTCAAATTTAATCTTAAATCAAAAGTCACACACTGTACCTGTGTGTGCACCCTGGCCACAAACCTGTCATCTAGTTATAGAGAAAGATCATTCACACTGCAGGATTCTCCTTTATATGTGCATCACTACCCATTGGAAGCATGAACTCTTCCTCACCTGTACTATCTTTACACCAGCATCTTTCTATGGAGTGTTCCATCCACAGCATTTAGTTTGGAAAAAGCACATCATCTATTCCTTACAGAGTGAGAGCCAGAAGGTTAGATCATATTTTTGTCTGTCTTTGTATTTTTTGCTGTATATACATACTCCATATTTAAATGGTTCTAAATTTCAGCTTCAGACTCTATCAGTCATGCCCCAGTGCCAATAGCAATTCCAACACTGGTAGTCCATCTCTGGATACAGAAAAAGCTTGTCATCATTCTTTATGAATCTGCTTGGTAATTTTCTGTTATCTACTCTCTTTCATACTATATAAGAAATTTCACTATTAATGAAATGAACCAGGCTGCTATTATTGTCAATTTAAAAGCAATATTCTGATATACTTCATAAAATTATATTTTATAAGCATATAACAATTTAAATATCTAATATGAAGCCTTAACATCAATTCATAAGCACATAACAATTTTAATATTTAATATAAAAACTTCATATCAACATGAGTCCGATAATGAGGTATCTACCACAGCAAAACACATTGACCTTATAAAATATATCAATGTCCTCCTCATAGCTAGTCAGTCAATCCATATGTATTTTCAGGTAATTTTTTTTCCTGATGAATTGCTTTTCTGCTGATTTCTTATTCACCTATTTGGTGTGACCTCCAAGATGATTTGCCTTCTAATGTAAATGTTAAAATACTTTATGGATCTTGAGGCTGAGAGTAGGGTATAGGGGCAATAATCTATTCTGCTATAAGGAAAATTTGAGAAAAATTAAGTGTAATCCATATTTACACATTCATAGTGCCTTTGCCTTATAACATTTTTAATACATGATAGATATATTCAGACATTCTGGCTGTAAACATTTTAGCATGAGTTGGTTTATAAGATTATTTGATAGTAAACCCATGAAGAACAGAGATAATCTTTATTCTAACATAAGGTATGGCAGATTGTTGGTAAGAAAGAATTTTTTAAAATGTGGATAGGTGATTGTAATGTCATTGAAGCAAATATTGTTATATAACTTTCCAATGTGTTTCATCATGGGTTCCATAGAGTGATAATGTACCCTAGATCCAGAAATATTTCCTTGTACACATCATTCTACATTATTAAATAATTAATAAGGCATTTTAGATAGACACTGTCTTATTAAAAAAGAAAATATAAAAATGATCGTACCTAAAATTTGAAAGTGCAAAGCAACTTGATTGTTTGAAATTGCTAGTGGTCAGTTTTCTTTCAGTAATATAAAATTGTAAATCCTTATAGATAAGAAAAATATCTATATGGATTTACTAAGAAAACACTTTTTTTCATGGGTGCTAGTATTTTGTTTGCTTTTTAAAAATCCAGTTACAAATAACTAGGATTAAAGAATATTGATGTTAAAAATTACTCCATCTAAATATAAATAATATTATCTAAATATAAAGAATATTGATGCTAAATAATTTTTCTTTAGCAGAAGCAGTGGCCCATTTTTAAAATTTAGCTTCATCCTAGAATTTTTATCTAGTTTCTGGAAAGCAAAATGGAATGTTTTCTTTTAAAAAACTCAAAATAATTTCTAGTCATTGCCTAACAGTCAATTCAACTCTACCAAACAAGTAAAATTTCTTCTTTTACTTTAAATCCTTTATTTTTTTCCTCCACCTAATGCAAGGAGATCAAGAACACTTATTGCTGTTCCTTCTTTGGGCTTCTTGGTTTTCTTGTACTGCTGTTATAAACATAAAAAGCACTGGAGCAAATAATTGCACGCTGTTGACCTGCAAATATGTCTTTCTGAAAGTCTTAGGAAAAAGTATTTCTGCCTGTTGCCCTGCTCAATTTGAGACTGGCTTTGGTGTCCATTGAACACTTAGTAGCACTATTAGCTTTTTTTGTATTAGGACTCTGACCACATGTCATTGTATATTTAGACCACAGACAGAAATTGGATCATTACCCTGTTTCGGAAATATATCACCTATGGTTCAATTAATTAAACCTCAAAGAAGATGACTTTTCATAGCTTTGTGTTTTAGTCATAATGCTTATGGTGAGATTCCTGCTGAATTGCCAAAGTAAAGTTTTACCAATTTTGTCATTTACAGTTTTAAAGTACATTTGACTCATCTGCTGGTTAACCCTGGTATTGAGATATGATAAAAGCTATAATTATTATTCTTACTTTTTCACAGCTCAAGGTATTGAACCCAGGGCCTTACACTTGCTGGGCAAGCACTGTATCACTGAACAACATGCCAACCTTACATTATGTTCTTGATTTTCTTTTCTTCATTCAGGAACAAAGGCTAAGTTCTAAACTTAGGTATTACCTACCTACTAATGGAAATGATATGAGAGCCTGTAAGAGGTGATGGACATAAGCATTTTGTTTATTCAACTAATTATCTCATATGAGATATACTTACAAAGTATTATCTATCTTTTTCTTTCACCATACTAGGGATTGAATTCAACGGGGTCCCTATTACTGAAGTACATATCCTCAGCTCTTTTTTTTTTAAATGGGGGGGGTGATATCTTTTTTTTTTTTTTTTGTAGATGGACATAGCACAAAGACTTTCATTTTTATGTGTTGTTGAGAATGGAACCCAGGTCCTGCCCATGCTAGGTGAGCACTGAACCACAATCCCAGCCCCTCAGCTCTTTTTATTTTTTACTTGAGACAGGGACTCAATAATTTGACCAGGTTGGCTTTGAACTTGAGATTCACTGTTTCAGCCTCTGAAAACACTGGGCTTACATGTCTTCACTACTGTGTACCACCTTATCTCTTTTCTCTAAATAAATATTTCTATATTTATTCATGTAAATAAACATCATCTTTTTATTTAATTCAATAATATTAAGAGAGCTGAATACATTCTTCAAAAACCTTTATAATTTATTTTAAATCTAATTCAATACAATAAACACAATACAATTCAATACACAAAAAAGTATTCATTCCATGAATACCCCCCTCTCCAAAAAAAAAAAAAGGTTTTATAAAGATGATGGTAGTACTGGTTTTCAAGCTTCTTTCAATTAGATGTTTTTAGGATCAATAGGGGTGACAAGAGTTGGAGAAAGGAACAATTACACAAGAAGTGATAACTGCATTCCTGTCTCATAAGCCTAAAGGAATAATTGTGAAGCTTTAAAAATAGAATGATATCATATACTTAAATGTAATTTGTTCATTATTTAAATTTAGAACCTACATGCATTTTCCCTATGTTTATTTAAATCATTTGTTAATGAAGAAGGCATTGTGAAATTCAACCTACATACATACAGCTTAATTTTATTTGTTCTTTATAGAGCTTTATCAAAAAACGTCAATGGAGTAAATATGACTGTTTTCTTTCTAAACCACCAAATATGTACAGTTATTTGCTTTATTTTCTTTTCCCTATATTTTTTACATCTTTCATTTTACCATCTATCATCCATCTCTTCACTAATTTACCTGTGTTATTCTCAAAAAAAGACCCTCTATACTTTTCTCTCTTTACAAGTTTCATCAGTTTGCCAGTCTCTTAAAATCTTCTCACTGTGTGAGAGTAAAGCAGCCCTTTACCGTTATTTACCCAGAAATAGCCTGTTTAAATTCCTTTATGTCTCATCTCTCTGGTGTCTTCTTAACCCACTCAACGGCTGTGGTTGGTCTGGCTGGAAGCCATCTGGTTCTCTTCAGTTCTAGCCTACAGAACATTCTAAGAGGTGTGAGGAAAAGATCCCTATGTTTTAAGAAGAAAATTTGCAAAGGCCTTTAGGAAATTTTTTTTTTCTGACACCATAAGTGTTCCAAAACTGAGTTGTTTGCTGGTAAGTTTATTTTTGAGAATGCAAACATTTGAGGAAATGTCAAAACAAATTTTGATATATGCCAAGGAGTATGGGCTGCTTCTCTCTTTTTTTCTCTCTCTCTTTCTTAGTTAAAATATGCCTCAAAATAAATTGTATTTCTAGCCCTGTTGCATGAATCCAGTTTTATATATTTATTTTATGGATTTCTGGTCAGTAGCAGTTATCCCTAAGCTATTACAATTGCTTCAAAGTGTCAATCTGTATCCTTTTATGTAGAGCTGCAAATGTATTTATTTCTCAAAAATACCAACTGTCCCCAGAAATTAGAAACATCTCCACGCCCTCTATCCTCTGGACATCATCTACAATAGTTTGGGTATCACTTACTGCTATAAGAAATGGGGAGCTTCAATTTCAGATTTACAAATTAGAATTTTATGAGCGTGAAACGTGGGTGTCACAGGCCAGCTGGTAGCTATTTTCACCATAATTCAGTGTTAAGGGCACCTTCTTTCCTGTATCCTCAAAACTTCCTGTTTTAGCCTAAGAATAAGACGGAACAATGGAGAAGGCATATTTACCTCTTCATCAACCCGACGAGTAAGTGAGTGAACCATATCACCTCCATTCAAATCCCAGCTGTTAAAACTAGTCATAGATGCAGGCGTAGTTCAGTAACAAAATCCCTCTCTTATTGCCACATCCTAGCAGCAACTGCATCCAATGGGAGGGAAATGGAAATATTTGCTAGATAGTTAATTATCTTTGTTGCCCCAGATAATAAAAATAAACACTTTTTTCATCAAAGATTTGGAAATTCTTGATAGGAAAAAATAAGTGTTTCATACTCTGTAATATATTAAAGAAAAGTTCATGTAAAAATTTATTCAACTTTGACTACATGGCAGATAGCAAGCTCTGAGTCACAGTATGAAACTTTAATTCTATTACAACTTTGAATAATACTGGAAAGTTTTACATATATTTTATGAGTCTTCATTAAATAGTAAAAATATATCTTGCCTTCTCTTTCCTATTTTAATTTGCAATTTAAATATCTTTTTAAAGAGAAAGGTTAGTTTACTGATAGGATATGGGGTTGTTTTAGCTTGATTCAATACTTAATGTCTGTGGAAGAACAGGAATTTGATAAAGTAATTATAATTTTAATTGAATTTCAAAGTCCTGTTTTCAGGTATAGACATTTGTAATTTGAGGGGGTGGATATTTGTCATGGTTTTTTAATTACCTCCCATGGTGACCAATGCATATGTAAAGCAAATGGGGGGAACTGTTACTTTCATGTCATACTAACAACTTTATTTTTCATTTATCATATTCTAACACTCAGTGTGCTATAATTAAGTCATAGTGTCAACTACTACTATAAAAAATGAGCTGTAATATTCCTGGTTAAGAAGAGTAGAGAATTAATTGACTGTCTAGAACTAATAGAATTAGCACCCACCCCTGTGAACTGAACTTTTGTGGTGAAAGAGTGTAAGTAGACCATCTGTCACACATCATTTCTTCTGGTGGGAATAGAATAGCTTGACATTAAGGGCAGCCCATATCTCTTTCAATTTTACTCAATATTTTCTGTTTTCGGGGACAGTAGGTTCTTTGAAATCACTCTTTTTCAAGTCCCAGACTACCTACCAGATCTCCTGTACCACCTTCTACCACACTGTCATTGTAAAGATACTTTTGCAATGACATGAAAAAAATATACATGTTACTTAATCATAAAAGTCAAGGATGCTGCAGATATTTGAAAAATAGGCTATAATAAAAGCAAACATTTCTATTTGGAGCCCAAACTTTGTAGGTATGCCAAATTTGAAAGAATTGAGGTTTTCAGAAAAAAAACATTCATTATATTAGATTGTCTGAAGGTATGTTATTCCTGGAAGATAAAATAGAAAGATTAAATTCTGTAGATGCTTCCATTTTATAAAATTAAAAAAGAATATTAAAAAACTGTTCTGTTAGAAGGCAGGAACATGACTACTCTTGATGGCATATAAGTATTGCTTTCCTGTTCTTATTTTCTTTCTTGATCTGAGTTCTGCTCAATAAAATAAGTTCTAATAATGAAAATTCACTAAGCTTTTATTGGAACTTCTCTGTTTTGTATATTATTCATTTATTTATTAAGTGTAGACAGAGGGGATGAACCAAATTTGCTCAATTGGTCAAAGCTAGCTCCTTTGAACTCTTCACATGCTCCCACCAGTAATTAGAGAATTCTTTGGTTTTTCTGATCCAAACTATGTTGCATTTTGAGCTTGTACTTTTCCTGATCTGAATCTAAATTCATCATTTCTCTAAGAACTTCTGACCTGTTCTAGAAGACAAACTCTGGGCCCTAAGTATGCTTTTTTCTATTGGAGTGCCATGGCTTTTACACTCTTCAGAGGACAATGTGAACCAGAACACACACATACACACACACACACACACACACACACACACACACACACGTTTCCCCAATTATGATGCCATACTGACCTCTAATTAAAAAAAAGAAAAAAACAGAATTTTTTCTCACATTTCTAATTGCATGTATGTTTGCCTTCCCCTCAATAAGAACTCTGATTCTCAACAGTGTTATTTTCTCATTTAATCATTCTCACAGTTCACACAAAACAGGCTTAAATTTATCTACCAAAATTGCTACCAAAAACATACAAGAAAGTTCAAAACAATAATAAGTGAGTTCTGTCTATTTCTGTTTTCCTCTCTTTTGTGAATATTTTCATGAAAGTGTCTTATTTTTTCCAGAACATATAATCGAATGTTTATGCACTATTTTTCACCTTTGTCTCCAATTTTGCTATGATTATAAGATGATATTAATAAAATAGATACCCACCATTAATCATTTGCTAAGTTCATCCCAATTGTCCTTTCAATATGCACTTAAGTTTTCTAATGGATTTCTCATGAAGGACTCAACTTCTAATATTCCTGAATTCTTGTATACATATATGTGATATTGTATGGACTTAATAACTAAAGAAAACACTGAATAGATGATAAGTTCATGACAGTTTGGTACTTAAGTAGTGTTAAGAGTTATATTGTGTTTTGTTGCTGCTGCTATAGGGAATTATGATGCCAAAGTGATTTTTGTCCCTTTAGAAGTGAAAGCTCATTTTACTGAGAAAACCAGATTTTTTTGAATGAATTGTTTCATAAGACATGTCTAAAACTTGACTTCTCTGAATAAATATCCCAATTGACATTGTAGGCTACTTAAAAATGTAGATCAATGGCTTTTTTTCAGAAATATTTTTTTTAGATTATGATTTTAAATCTAAATTCTGCTCCATTTTTTATTTCATATTTTTAAGGAAAGCAATTTTATAATTATTAAATTATTTGTTTGCTTTTAAAATTGTGGGTTTTTGTTCTCTTTGTTGTTTCTATACTAAATGCTTTATTTTCCTCTGGTAATGTATAATTTAGTGCTATTCTGAATTTTTTTTTTTTTAGTTTCCTATCCAAATTCAGTCAACTTTATATCATAATGTCTTTTTTTAAAAATAAATCTATTATAGTTCTTATACTTTGAACTGCAGATTCAAGGTCACATATAGAAAGAATGAAATTTCAATCTTTAGCTTCAAGGCCCTAAGGGATACCTGTGTTTCCAAGCTTACCTCCTTTCCCCCTAGTAGTGACACCTTTTAAAATGGCCACTTCAGGGCTACTTCTGATCCATTATCCTTTCAACCCCTTTACATTCCAAAGTAGCTAATGTTTTCATTCACCAGGTTTTAGCCATGTTCTCATGACTTTGAATCTCTTTCTAAGAATGGTCTATGTTTCAACTGCTAGTACCTGATCATATCTCCTTTTCTACATGTGCTCTGTGTTAGCATGGATTTGAGCTGACTCTTATAGTAAAAGTATGTCTACCCCCACTACACAGCACTTGAAGTGTTTAGTATTTTGAATCTTCTAGTTATCTGTAACTGCATCTTAAGGTGGTTTTATTATTTTTTAATCAATGTGACATTTGGAATATGGAATAAATTCAGATCTGCATGGTCTCTAATATCCTAAACCCTTTTTAAGAAAATTAAATTATGCATTTATCTATTTTAGGTTATGTTGTTTATGTATGCACACTATGATATATTATATATCATCTTGTATGATTTAACATTCAACAACCATGTACTGAGAACCAATTATGTGCAAAACACATGGAATGTTTCATTTCACTATGATCCTTAAAGGCTTTTGATGAATATAATTCTTTAACCTAAAATAAGGGTTATAATTATTTTTTGTTTGTTTGACAAAAGAAGACAGGATCTCTCTGTGTTGCCTAGGCTGGCCTCAAACTCCTAGGCTTAATCAATCCTCTCGTCTCAGTTTCCCAAGTAGCTTAGACTATAGGCATGTATCACTGTGTTCAGATTAGGGCTATTATACTTATTGGGATGGTAGGTTCATATTTATGTTCATAAAACACTTTGAAATATCTTAATTCATTCCCATGGTTAACACTATTAGGAAATAATCTTTACCTGTTAGATAATACAAAAAGAATGGAGACTCAGTATTGTTCATTTGGCAAATAAAATAAATAAACAACACTCAACTTAAAAAATGTTATTATAAAATGAGCATGTGTGAAAAAAATATAAAAGAGAAATGGATCAGAAAAAGTATTAAGGCACTGGGTACTTAAAGCCTTCCACATAAATGATGGAGACATAATTAAAGCATATGGGACAGGAGCCAACAGTGCAAGATGCTACTTGAAAGCTCTGTACATCTCAGAAAATGTCAAGCCAAGGAAGGCCTGAAAACTGAGCTTTGAAGTAGTACAAGGACTGTGTTGATGGGTCTTAAATTGTTAGAGAAACAGAAGTTAAATGACCAGAAATATTGTATTCAAGTTTCAAATGCAGTATGATCAGTGGTTATTTACTAGAGAGAGACTAAAGAATTTGGTTAGTCTGAATCATGAATTTTTTGAGGGAGTGAGAAAATAGGGCAATGACAAACTTGAAAGCCAAATGAAATCATTTCTTCCATTTGTATTATCTTGTCTTGCCCCTCCTTTCCTCTTATATGACATTTTGTATAACCCTGAGGATCGCCTTCCATTTCCATGCAATTTCCCTTCTCACTCCCTTTCCCTCCCACCTCTCACCCTATTTAATGTAAATCTTCTTCTCAAGCTCTTCCTCCCTACCCTGTCCTTGTTTACTCCCAAATGAGCTATTTCAAGTTAATACATTAAGAAATCAAAAGTCTTTCTTTCTTTCTTTCTTTCTTTCTTTCTTTCTTTCTTTCTTTCTTTCTTTCTTTCTTTCTTTCTTTCTTTCTTTCTTTCTTTCTCTCTCTCTCTCTCTCTCTCTCTCTCTCTCTCTCTCTCTCTCTCTCTCTCTCTCTTTCTTTCTTTCTTTCTTTCTTTCCTTGTGTTGGGGATTAAACCCAGGCATGTTCTACCACTGAGCTTCATCTCCAGGGTCTTGTGTTGCTGATGCTGTCCTTGAACTTGGGACTTGGCTTCCTGAGGTGCTGGTTGTAGAGTCAAAGGCCACCAGCACCATCTCAACTATTTGGTTCTTGAGCTGGAGAATGTTATGAGGAAAGAAATTTCTTAAGGAGAAAAGACTAAAGATATTTTTCTGCATCAATTCAAATATTTTTTCCATTGTGAAATCTATGACAGAAATGTTTTGTAAGAGTGACCCATCCCCACTTATGACTCTTATAGCACAGAAAATTTACCTTTTGCTTAATTCCTCTTGTTCTGTCAATAGTTTCTTTTTCTCCTATTTTTTGGATAAAATACAAATGTAAGTGCAATATTTCTCTATATTTATGCAGACACACACATACATAATTTATACTTAAACACAGAGTTAAAGCATAGCTCTTAGCCACTTGCCTTCAGATATGAATGATTTTTTAAAAAGTGTTTATCTGCGTATGTTTATTATTTTCCAACCCTGGCTCTTCTTCTCTAGTAATGAATGATCATGACCCTTTACCTGTGATGTACTGTAGCCACCTAGTGTGTGGTTTGCTGGTACACAGGACAGGATCAATGGAGTAACTCTGGACAGACTGGCAGCTACAGGGTTAAATGCGCTCATCTTCACAAGATCCACACAGTACAGAAATAGCCTTGATAACGTGGAGGAAGAATGGAAATGAGAGACATTTTGAAGAAGTGGTAAGACATAGAGACTAACTATAAGGGAAGAGAAAGAATAACTGAAAGGTGTTTTCTGGCTTTAAATTATTCTTATGAATATAGAATCATGAGATTTAAAGAGCTCAAAGGCATATGATACCGTATTTTCTTCTGCCCTTCTCACTCAGTCAATGTTATTGAATGATTTAGGAATCACTGTTACAAACAATGGAATTTGATCCTTAACAAAGCAGGAAAATATATGTGCATTCTTAGCTTGCAGTGGATAAAGGAGAAAACGTGTTCTAGATTTCTCTTTCTCTCTTTTTATATTTGATTGAAAATTTTCAAAATTTCTGGACATTTGTGTTTATATGAAATGAGGAATTTGATTGTTTAAAATATTGTATGACAAACATACTTCGAAAATATGACTGTTGGAAAATTTTCTAAGACTATTTTGTGCTTGGCATTCTGCCAGATGCCTCCATACACATTACCTCATTTAATTTTTAGCATTGTTATATTTTATAATTATTTTAAACTTTCACAGGTAATAAAAATGAACTCTAGAATTACTGTTAGCTTGCTTGAAGCTTCATAGCAAGAAAGCACTTGGGAGAAAACTCGACTACAGAATTGAATTTCTGGGCTTCTACTGTCAGGTACATACAAAAGTTAGCTAGACATCTTTTCTTATTTGAATATATGCTTTAGAAATAATTTTAAATGTATTATTATGGATCTCATTTTAGTTAACAATACAATTTTGATTAGTGACAGTTTTTCTTTGAAATTTTAAAAATAGTTAGAATTATTATTCTGAGTTCAAATATTTACTGTAGAGAAGAAGAGATAAAGTCTAGAAACCATACCACCTACTTGGTAGCCACTAGTCATATGTGTTTATTTAAAATGAAAATAATTAAAATTAAAAAAAATTGTTTACTATTTGCAGTAGCAATATTTCACCTGTTTGGTAGCTACATGTTGTAGTGACTTTTATAGATAATCTTGCAGATATAGAGCAATTCCTTTATTGCAAAAAGTTCTATTGAACACCACAGGTATAAAATATTGGGTTGGATAAACACCAGCTGTGGTCCAAATATTGAATGATTTAATTTCATAATTACACTTGATTAAACTTTTCAATGAGACCTCATTTCTTATTTTCTTGTCTCCTTCAAGAACAATATAACAAAATCTAATAGATGGTTGCTGTTAATTAAGGCTTAATTGTGTGTTTAACATAAAGCCTTCACATGTAAAGGTTGGTCAGTAAGTTTTTTCCATTTCTAGGTAAAAGGTTTGTGTCTATCAATGATTACTTTGAAAATGGGTCTTGGTTATTAGGAGTAAAAGATGTTACCATTGTTAACATTTTGTTCCTTTACATACAACAAAAAGTGACTGCCATTTTTATCAACGTGTTATAGACATTTATTTCTTGAGATTTTTAAAAATAATCCTCACAAATAGCCTTGAGTAATGAGGGGGAAAGTGCTAGGTATAAATCTCTACTTTGCTTCACTTAATAAATCCAGTTTTAAGGTAATAAATTCATACTTCTAAAAATTGTTTCATTGAATAACAGAAATAAAGATCTGTATTTTTCCTCCACTACTATTTTGGTTATCAGAATTATAACAGAGGCTCATCCTTATTCCATAACATTGTGAATAAATCATTAAGTTCCTGTTGTCCGTTACTGCATCATGCAAAAATGACAGGGTAGATTTTACCAAATTTGGAACAGCTGGAATTTAGGTGCAACAAAGGGCCCTTGTGAATACTAATTTTGTAGAGACGTGCCATATGAATTTTGATGCTTGGAACAGAGAAAACAAATGGCAGTTTCAAATTTGAAATTCAAATCAAAAGTCACAAGTGCAGATGGTTGAAATTACAAAAGTGGGATTAGCAATTGGGCTGCTTCTCACCTGGACAACTCCATGTAGTATGTACTAGAGTAAACAGCACTAGAGATTTGGTTATTGAGTGATATGCAGAGATTTCCCAAGCAATGTTGACACCGTAGTTAACCCAGACTTCTGCATCTAGTCATAAAATAGAAAAGAAAAATAATGAGCTATGCATGATGTAGCATTTGAATGAAGGCATTTCTACAGTACTCCTAAAGGATTTGGCAGTCAGAATATATGTTAGCAGGAGATGGTTCACACGATCTGGAAGGATCATATGAAATGACTGCTGACTCAAAGATGACGGTAATAGAACATCTGTAGGCTAATGTTTCAGTTATTCCTAAAATCAACAACTACTACATTGGCAAATTATCTTGCTTTCTTATCCTCCACGTGATGAATTAAGCCTTTAAGTGTGTAACTTGTCCTATTTCCCCTCTTCCTATCATCTAACTGAATGTACACATAGAGATGGAAATAAATTAGTTTCTGGGGTTGAAATAGATGGAACTACTCATGCCTTTTGGAATGTGATAACAGTATTGTTACTAGAGAAAGATTTATTTTTCTGTCAGTGATATTGTTACATCAGTCACATGACAAGATAACTTAGAGGCAATGCATTATAAACTTCATTGTGAGCACAATGCTGATAAAAATGTAAATGCTGACACTTTAAAACTGAATGGAAAATGAGTGGGTAATCTCATTTTCTTCCTAGTCTTCTCTGTTGTAAACTCTCGAAAAGTGAGTGACTCTGACAGGTGCAGGGACCTTAAGCTTTATATGCATTCATCATTTATTTATTTGAAAACATATCCAGTGGAAATAGTTCTGTAGAAATACTGTTTCCAAGGAAAATACAATTAGAAAAGTTAATTCTGCTCTAATGTAGTAAAGGTAGATTTTTGTAACTGAAAAAATAAAACAACTCTGAGAGAGTATTTTATTTGGACTCATCACTTCAGAAGAGAAAATCAAGGTTTAAAAAGGTTTCTTGTTCTTCCCTTTCCTTTTCTTTCTCCTACTTCTTTTTTATTTCCTCTCCTGTCCCATCTCTTCTCCTTCTTTCTTCTGTTTTGTTTCCTCTTGTTTCTTTTATTTTTTCTCTTTCACCTCTTTACATCTATTAGACACCATCTAACAGAGTATATTGTCTGTTTTCTGTTGCTTAACAAAATGCCCAAGGCTGAATAATATATAAAGAGAGAGGGAGGGAGGGAGGGAGGAAGGGAGGGAGAAAGAGAGAGAGAGAGAGAGAGAGAGAGAGAGAGAGAGAGAGAGAGAGAGACACTGATTTAGCTCACAGTTCAAGATTTAAAGCTCAAGATCAGATGACTCCATTGGTTAAGCTTTGATGAGCTCCCCTTGGTAATTTCACAACATGGTTAATGGCATAACGGCATTAGTATGTACAAGTAATCACCCAGTGAATCAAGAAGTCAGAGAAACTGAGTCAGTTTCCTTCTTTGATAACCAGAGGGAATTTTATAACAGAGTGCTTATAGAATGAACACTATACCACAGAGCTACCACCTCAGCCTACTTTTAAAATTTATTCTTCACAAATCCATATAAATATTACCTTGTGGGGATAATCATATTAACTAGAACATAAACAAGAATCTACAGACTCCAGAGAGACTTTATATACTCATGAAGGAAGTTTCTTTCTCCTCTTCTATTTTTGGTCTTTCTCTTGCCAAGGACTTAAAGAATAGAAGACAACACAATATTCTGCATAACTGCTGTGATAAAGTCATTCTATCCATGAATTCAAATTCTTTTTGAGACTCAGAAATTCTGGATTCAAAAAATCAGAAAATGTTGCATTGACATCCACTTCTCCAGAATATTTTTAAAACAGTCAAGTCTAAGAAGAACAGAACACATTTAATTGGGAGACAACCTAGAGTTGAGGAAAAACTGAGCTCTAAGACCTGAGTGGTATCTCAGCTCAGTCAGCACCTTCCAGTCTGATTTGGGGTAAAATCTTTGAATGTCTGTGTCAGATCACCAACAGAGAAATGGAAATATCTATTCAACGGGATAAGTTTGAGGTTAAATGGAAGAGGTTATACATAAAATGCTGAGCAGAGTGCTTATATTCAACAATATAGCTTCTGTCTCCCTTTCATTAAAACTGAGATCTCTGCCTTAATTTTGTGTTCTTCATAAGTCGTAACAAGTTCCTATAAATCCCTTAGAAGACATAGTTATGAATATAACTAGTCAGAAAATAGAGGGGCAAAGGAGAACAGACATAATCATAGTGCAGAGACAATAAAACCAAAAAGGAAAATAAAAAGGCAATAAAAAGAGGCAAGATCTTGCTGAGCAAGACTCTTACCTTATTTGCTAAGGCTTTCTGCAGGCTGGTGGAAATACAGCTTTTTACATATAAAAATAGAGGTGTATGCATTATTTTTTAAAATTTTTTTTAGTTGTAAATAGACCTTTATTTTATTTATTTATATGCAGTGCTGAGAATCAAACCCAGTGCCTCACACATTTTAGGCAAGTGCTGGGCCACTGGGCTACAACCCCAGCCAGGGATGTATGCGTTATTTTAATAATCAAGTTTCTATTAATAAAAGTATGACCTATAAATAATGCACGTATAAATAAAG
The DNA here is from genome assembly GCF_045843805.1 of Urocitellus parryii. Classification (NCBI taxonomy): domain Eukaryota; kingdom Metazoa; phylum Chordata; class Mammalia; order Rodentia; family Sciuridae; genus Urocitellus; species Urocitellus parryii. Next base: position 197,917,779 of record NC_135531.1, on the reverse strand, counting down.
AAATTCTATTTTGACATGTGCTAATGTTACACTACTTCATTCCTCCTCTTATAATAAGTTTTGTGTTTTTTTTCTCATTATTTTAACACAAAACAAAGGAGGTTGAGTAGAAGAAAGAAAGTATCCTTATTTTAATAATGTTTGTGTGTCGTCGTTAAGTGCACATTGCAGAATTCTTTCTAGCTTGTTCTGGGCCTTGTTTCAGATCTCCAAGGAATTAAATGAGACAGCAGTATAAATATTGGTGTTGTGATAATTATGAACATGTTTTATCAAAGCAGACATATTTTATAATAAACAAGATACACATTTCTAATCCTAGGAAATCATAAGTACTTTCTATTGTTGCATAAATTTTTAGACTTAATTATTAGCTTTAATCTCAAAAGCCTATTTTAAATGAATTAAAATGTAATGTGGTCCTTTAGCACCAAAACCCCTCTTACCTTCTTATTTATTCAGGGTGATTATGTGACTCATCATTTATACTCAGGGCTGATCACATAAATTTTTCTTATACTTTACTTCTTATCCCAAAATTAGATTTTTACTTCTGTTTAGTTGCTGTTTAACCAAAACTTTGAAGTTCTGTAACTCATAGTTACCTCCTTATTACTGGCATTGAAATTCTCTCCTTGTCCACAACTGGATTCATTGTAAAGTTCTCAAGGTTACTTAAAATGAGATGGTATGCTTACATTGCATTAGATCAATTACTTTCCCATTTTAGACTGTTTTATATTGTGTTCAACTAGTGTGACAGCCATGATCTTCCTGTTTTTTTTTTTTAAGTTAATTACCTGTTATCAAGGACCAAAGGTATGTGGACCATCATGAGGACATCTGTGGGAGTCAATACTCTGGAAAGGGGTATAACATAGCAGAAAGAAAATGAATCAGATGGGCTTAGGCTGGATTGGTAGCACAATAGGGGGCCACTTGATACTTCTAAATACTACTTTGGATACTTTTTTAAGGTTCAATTTTATTATCCATTAAATGGGGAGAGACAGTGTCCAGCCATACTGTTTTTATGGTGATATAACAGCCTCCTGAAAAAAAAGAATATTTTAACTTCTATTTTGAAATAAGCAGGACAATTTGTGTGCCAACAATAGGCACTAGTCTATTGGAAGCAATAATTAACAAATAGATATCATAGATAAAATATAAAGTTACATACCATAAGCAGAATTTGAAGATTCAACTGACTACAGGTCACTTGCCCCTGGTTAGTTCAGCTTTCCTTGACCAAAGAAGCTACTTTGTCACCAGCTTTTATTTTTATCTCATCCCTTAGAAGAAAATAACATCACATATTTGTTTTATAATTGTTTCACCACTAGAAGATACACTCCTTGAGGGCAAAGACTGTAATTTGTCCACAAATTTGTTCAGTGTCTGCATCTGTTGAGTATGTTGTAGAAGCTTATTGAATGAACAAACACATTGCTGAGTCCCTAACTGATAGAAAACACTGACTTCAGTGCTACCTGAGTATGAATATGAATATTTAAATAAATATTTAAACAACCCAAAATAGCTTCTGTAGGCAACAAGACAAGTGAAACAAATAAAGGAAATATAAAGAAACTTAATTTATCGCTATCAACGAGGTGCAAGTAAAGACAGAGATTAAAGTACAGGAGAGATCAAAACAATAAGGGTTAATCAGTCAGCACTGAAATGTCCATTATAATTTATTATGCTGATAATGGGAAACCAGGGTGCTATTGCAAGAGCATAAGCTTGTTTTTAAAACTTCATTCGGCAGACTGTTGGGGTGTTTGTAGATATATTTGCTAAAAGAATGATTCAATGGTTTATATTATTTCTGTTATAATCAAATTATAACAAATTAGCAAAAAAGTTTATGTAAAGTTATTTGTATGGCTATTTCATAACTATTTGTACATTATTTCAAATGTATTCAACTCTAGCTGATTTATATTCTTATTTCAAATTTCATTTCAGCAAGACAGTATTATTCAACATATCATTTGAAAAGTTTTGTTTATTAAAGTTTTTATTTAATTTGACAATTTGCTTTAGTTCATGGTTAAATGACCAGCATAGAGGTTTTATACCATGTTTGCATTATGGCATAAATGGTATATATTATAGTGGTCTATAATTATTTTCTGCTCAGAGAGTTTTGTACATTTATAACATTTAAGAAATATTGTCAGGAAATTCTAATTTGGTCCTTTTTTGCTTTCTTTTATGATTGGGGGGTATCTACAATTTGGTGACCAAAGCTTCATTAGTGGCAATAGAAAAGAGAATGGGGGACGGAATAGCTTGCCAGACAACGGAAGAAGTCTTGGTTGCTTGGTCTGGATTGATTTCAAAGAGCTCTGGAGAATGTGAGAATAGTTGACCCATTGGCCAAAATAGTGAAATCACATGTTGGGGGAGTTAAACTGTTTAGATCTGCATGGTGCACATTAAGTGTGAAGCTCTAATAGATTTTCCAGAGAACAGCAATCTAAAGATCTGACGAAAAAAGACATCAAATTATCAAAAGTTTCTGGTTCATAATTTTTACTCCTTCTACAAAATAAAATATAGTTATTTTAAAATTTCTAATATATCTTGTTATTTATGGAGTATAAAATAAAACCCATTTACCTAGGGAAAATTATGGGAGGTCATAAAGTATAAGGACTAGCATTGGGGTGGGAAGAAAATATTCCAGTATAAGAAAGAAAAGCAGAACACTCACCAAGGACATATGTACCATAGAGACTGAGCTGAGCTCAGCTTTTATTTACTTTGAAGGTTTTTAGTTTTTCTGCAGAATATAAAAATTATTTATCCTAGGTTGGTGGGAAGATGAAGTGTGATGATACATATCAAAATGCTCTAGAAAATAATCATTACTATAGAAATATTTGCTACAATTTCTCTGGGCAAGCTTCTTTAAATTGATGTATTACTATGCAAACAGTTTCTTTAGTGTTTCATTATTTTTATTTATATTTCTATTTTTAACATCTAATTACTTTTCAACATTTAATATTCATGAACATCAATAATATTCTATATCATCTTCTGCTTTTATTATATAGATTATGCAATGTGAATTACACAGCATGATGAAGCCATTAACTTCATTAACTAGAAAAGTGGCTGAGTTTTGAAATATAGATAATTTGCAAGTAGTAGGAGGAAAAACTAGTAAAGGTAAATCCTTTTTCTTTGCCATCCTACAAGATCTAATTCAGACTTTCCAGAAAGCTTAAAGAATTAAATCATTTAATTTCTTTAAATGCTTCAGCCAAGATGAATAAATCTATTCATATGGTAAGATTATATAAGAACTTAGCATGTACTCAGTATAAGTTATAAAATATAGTGAGTATAGCCTTTACCAGAGAAATAGATAACTTTGGGAATAGTGCTAAAAATTGACATATAATTATAAGAACATGCATTTTATTTTTCAGAAGATCATCTAATTCATTTTTATTGGTCCTTTTTAGTTATACATGACAGTAGGATCCATTTTGACATAATTATGAAAGCATGGAATATATCTTGTTTTAGTCCAGTTGCCAGTACCTTTCCTTCACCTTCCCCCCTCTGAAACCTCTGCTCCCTTCATTCTATTGATCTAATTTATTTTTGAAGTTTTACAATTTTCTCTCCCATTCCAAAAAGCGGATGGAAATTTGTCAGCAAACTTCTCAGCAGCCTTTACTAGGTAGAATAATTTAGTCAAGGAACCAAAGAGGAGAAAACAATATTGTGGTAGATTGAGAAGGTTTATGTTAAGAGGTATATGATAGCTGAAAATAAAACAGTTCATATGTTCATGTAAAAAAAAAAAAAGCAAACACAAGACACACACCTGGTTGGTATTTACCTGTAGCTTCTGATGTTTTTGAAAATGGAAAGGAAGCTTAAATACTTCACATTCCATACAAGAGGTGGGTATAACAAAAGTAATAGACAAAAGTCCTGACAACTTGCCTTTTTCACTACTGTGTTTAGAAGCTGTAAACCCACAAAAAACATACTTTTTAAATCATTCACTACTTATCACTTATCACGGTTTATTAACTAATTTGGCAAACTATTTGAGGGTAGAACTCTGCATTTTCATTCTTCAGTTATTAACATTTTTCATGTTAAAGAGAAAACCTAGCTATTTCCTGGGATTCTCATCTTAAAATTGAAGATATACACTTTTGTGCTACTCTAGAATGTCACAACGCCTTCAATGAGCTCACAGGACATTTTGGGGAGGTAGAGGTGTGAGAAGGAAGGGAATGATGGAGGCTGATATTTCCCATCTGAGCTCAGGCAGTAGTATATTTTTCAAAAAATTAATGTGAACAAGAAAATGGAAGAAAAGACAACTTGATAAGTATTAGGAAGGTTTAAGAAAGAAACAATTATGTGAGTGGAGATGAAGGCAGTTTATTTCTGGATTTTATTTTGTTTTGCTTTTAGTGAGTACTAGGGGATGGAAAGGTTTGTAAAGCAAAAAAGAAAAATTTAAATTGCAGCAAGATGGATTTAAATTAGTTCTGGAGAGAGAAAAGGAGGACATTGTCAAATGACTGATAGCCCCTAGAAATCATTAGAGATTTTTACAGTATTCTCTCTTCTTCTTCCTTTCAGACTGCCTCTGCTTACCATCATTTGCTCACTCTGATTCATTGTATTGTCTTATCGTTTTAATAATAATAATTTTCTTAATCTCTTGTAGCTTTTTTGTTTTGAGAAAATTTCTTGGCTTCTTACGACATCAAATGCATCATTCATAAATATGAATTTCAAATTGAAACAGATTTTTTTTCTGTCATACTTTGCAAAACATAAAGTTCAGTATCTTATCTATTTACTAGTGCAGAATTTATTAGGCTTTGGGAAATCAGTAGTTATTTGTCATTATTATTGTTGTTATCAGACAGTGTACTAAGTCAACATCCAAATTAAAATAATAGCAATATTTCCTATCATTTAGTATCTGAAAAATAAAGTAACGTGTAATTTATTCTAAAATTTGAGCCTATAGCTGCACCTGCTTCAGTGTTTGCATTTAGCTCAATATCTGGACCTGGATCTATGTCTGTATATCTGAATAAATAGCATTATGAATTCATTCACTCAACAATCATTTATTAAGTGACCTGCATCAGGCAGAAAGCTGATAATCAAATATGCAAATGATAGATTATTTGTGATCTTATGGCATAGACAGCATAGAATAAAAACATAGATGGTTAAATAAATAGGTGCTATAAAATATGGAAATTTGTGAGATAACACTTTATAGAACTTATAATGTGGGCCTCAACAAAGAGGTCACTTCTATCTGAAAGTGAGAACAAATGGCACTTAGGAAAAGCTACCCAAAGATTACAACTTTGAACTGAGGAAAAATCAGCAGTCAAAATATAAGGCCATTATTTCCCTTTTTTTCTGAATATGAGATATGATGGTAGTATAAAGTTAAATATAAAATTAAAGAAAGTGTTTTCATTAAATTACCTATCTGGGTCATTTCTACCCATACTTAACAATTAGATGTTCTGAGCAAAAAATCACCCAATATTTATTTATTTGTTTATTTACATTGCTATGGAAATAAAAGATGGGAAAAATGAAATGACATGAAGCAAAATATGATAAAATACGTCTATGCAAGATTTGTTGTTTTCCTTTGTTTGGAAAGAACCGAATTGATATTATATTTGTCTTTTCTGAAATGGAGAATGGAGAAAAGTAGGAATCTATTGTAACATTCTAATTCTGTTGAGAATGAAAGTTTGAAATGATACAGCAGAGATGAAAGGTAAAAATAACTGAAAGTGAAAGATTAGAAAAAACAAGATTAGGAAAAAGAATGAAGGTTGACTTTTATATCTCATAAGTCACCAGATAACAGTGATTGAAGGAACAAGCAATATAGGGGAGAAAAGTAACTCCTGTTAAATGATCATTATATGTAACATGCCCTATGCTCTGGGTTTTATATAGCAATTCTAAGACAGTAGCACAGATAATATAGAAATATAGAGAACAATTTTTCCATTTTATAATTGAATAAATTACTGTTTAAGTCACACAAATAACAGATTCAAACCCAATCCACAGACTTAAAACTCCTCTATGATAGCACAGAAAGCAAATTTAAATGCCCTTAATTTAAATAATATGAATTTATACATAAAAAATGACAGTTCACCAAGGACTCAATAGATATTGTTGAATTTTAGGCAGGAGTACCATGATGCATTTATGTCTGAATTATGATGCTATTGTGAAAGAAGCCAAGCTCATTTCACAATTAAGACATACTCTATTTTGTTTCATATTACCTTTCCCTCTTTACTTAGTTTGGGATACTCTGGGTTTTCATATAAAAATTCTTAGAAAGAAATCTCATGTCTCTGAAGAACAGTAGCAAAACTAATCCAGGTCTTGATAACTTGATTCTATGAAAAAAGAGCCAAAGAATATATGTTTAGCTTTGAGAAACAGCATCTGGGAATAATCCATGTATTACATATAGACACTTTGATGGTTATCAGGTGAAATATGGTTAGTGGTGGATCACTATGTCTGAATAAGCACAAATACACTAGAAGAAACAGGCGCCCTACTGTTGGAATAGTTTAAAAAATCTTTTTCTTTAATATTGGATCAAATTATTCCTTTGAGATTCCTTCTGGCTGTACTTTGAAACTTGAAGACTATGGAATTACTAAAATAAAGTTATTTCATTTCTGAGCAGTCATTTGTACATTTTATATAAATGGAAAAATTTTGAATAGGCTGTACTTTTCTTTTGCCAATATCTAAGAAGCTTGCTATATATTTGTAAACACACCAAATGTAATTCAAGAAGTTTGCATAAAATGAAAACCATTTATCACTAGAAGACATTCTTCATATGCGGTATCTGTTTCTACATGGTTTAAACAAATTCTCTTGTGGATGAAAAAATAAAGCACTTTAGGTAATTGTCTTTGTATTTACATAGCACCTTCACTTAAGACACCTGGGTGTGTCATACTACTGATTTCAATGTCTTGTTTTACTTTATCTGATCTTATTGTATATTATAATCCATGGTTATCATTAGTAGCTTTGCATTTCAGGATTGATTAATACAGGATGAACTTTAATTTTGCCAATTTCTGTGAAGGTAATTTTTTCCTATTTTATTCAATTATTAATTCAAAAAGCATGTCTTATATTACAAATTGATGTGTGTTTTAAATCCAGGCTTAATTTGTTGGGGTTATGGGTGTAGGAGGGAAGTTGTCTTCCTGTTGTTATCTATGTAATTTTACTTTGAACCTTTCAAGATATGGCCAGGTAGACCACCAACTCTTACCAATTTCAGCAGTCCCAGGTGAAGGATAGAAGTAGCATAGGTTTATTCTTGGAATAGTGCTTTATTCGTGTCACAAAATGTCTGATATGAAGTCAGTCTCCTTTTAAAATATTAAATACTAAAATTCACACAAATGTTCATGAGCTTGGTAAATGATAAATGTCTCTTGGAACTTTTGATATCACAATGTCATTGACCCTTGCTTTTCTTTACAAATAGCCTCTGCTAGACTCTCAACCCAAGATTGTATTCAGTGCCCAAATTTCTCCCTTCTGGCATGCCAAGCAGATTACCACTTCTCAACTGGATTTTCCAAATCTGAACATCTTATCTTATTAGGATGATTGACAGGAGATTCATCCTTCTTTGAAAGCAGTTTTGTTTATAAATAACAGAAATGAAAGAAAATCTGTTATATTTGTTCCTACCAAAATTCAAATGCTTAATGAGACATCTCTGGAAGCTTTAAGTGTTTTTTTTTTTATTTTAAGGATCCATTTCTATGTTCATTCACACAAACCTGTTGGTGGGAGAGATTTGTTCAACCCCCACTTTCTTATTGGCACCTTTCCCACTCATGCCTTGCAAGAAGGAAAACAAACAAACAAGCAAACAAAAACACTTGTATTTGTTGTTGTTGTTTTGTTTCTTCCTCTATAGAATTGGAAGCTATATGTTACTTTCTAAATTATTTTATGTTTATATAAATGTATGAATGTCTCTCTTAAGAAGGCATATCTTCCCTGAGAATTACAAATGATGTTTTGAGCTCTTATTATCTCTGTCAATTAAATGTATCTGAGGCTTATTAAAATAAGAAATCTGTTATAGATAATACATTTTAAGTATTAACTCCTAAAAATGTTATGTAGTGAAAAATAGGACCACATTATTAACATTGCTTATTATTATTTATATGCAATCTATTTCAAAGGATTTTTTTTCAATATTTTTCCAATTTTAGATTTTTCTTTTTAAATTGTTCTATTTATGGACTGCCTTTAAAAAAAGAAAACAAGGATTAAGAAATATTTTAGGTAACATTACAAAATGATGGACGAATGATTAGTTTATTTTTCCTACAAATTGAACTTGAACAGATGTGTAATGCAGGTGTAGATCATCAACACTTTATGATATGCCTGCTTTTAATTTTCATCTAATGCCTTGATTGCTTACGAGTTAGTCATGTGTGGTGTTAGAAAATTTTTGAAATACTGCTTAATCAGTTGTTAATTAAGAATAAATCATCACATTTTAGAGAGATGGTAAAATATCCTTTTCTGATGAAATGGCAATTGCTCTTTTTCTTTGCTTTTGTTGTACAAAATTGAGCTCTGAGATTTGGATGATTAGAGATTACCAGCCACAATTATGATGTTCTGATTTAACATTTCCCTCTTTGTGAGATAGTATGAACTTGTTGATGCTTTTTAAAAGCATAAGTGCTTCTTTGATGTTTATATTATGAATATCGCTCATGATTGATATTTGGAAATTAGTTCAAGGAAGGGTTTACATGAATGTAGCATAATTGCATTTCTTTTGTGTCAATTGATTTTATCACTATATTTAATGGTTTGTTGCATACTTTACAGGATAATGAATTTCATTTCCTTGTGTTATCCTATAAATAACCTTAAAATTTTAAATTAGGATAATCATAGTTGCTTTCTTAACCTTGCAAACATGTACTGCTCCATGCATTTAAGAATTGAAATATATATCTAACTCAAACTACATCAAATATGACATATCCATATGTATACATTTAAACTGTTTACTCAGAAAGACATACTTCATACCTCTTAGATAATGGTTTCTTCTACTTGTGTTCACTATTAACCTTTTGTCTCCATATTGCTAGAGATGCCTTTTTTTTAGACTCCATAAATTTTTATCAATTCATTTAAATGGATATACTTAACATTAATTTTTTTAAATAAAGCAAAAACTTGAGCTTATATATGACATTCATTGACAGTTGCTCTTGAGATGTATACAGTTTTCACTGATAGTTATGTTTGAGAGGTTTTTTGGTTTTTATTTTCTTTTTTGGCCTTGGTAAATATACTGAAACTTTTAAACATGTACACACACTTAAAAATTTTTTTTGAAGATTACCTGAGAGTATACAAAACACTCATCTGCAAAACTTGACAAAACATTAACCTAAATCAAACAGGCACAATTGAAATTTAGTATTTAGCAATTAAAGTACATATATTTTTTATATTACATCATGACCCTATGACCCTTCATAATCATTTAACTTGTTATGTGATGAGGGAACTCAGGCTTTCCAGAATATAATGTTACTATCAGTCCAAAGAAATGAAACCACTTGGTAAAACTGACAGATTTTACGTCAAGGAGATTTTTCTTTTATGTCATACATTATTTGGATGGGTAACTAATAATCACTAAGGATATTAGTATTGATATAATAAATAGAAACATATATTCTTGCTACATGTTGTTGCCATGGGAAACACCCTATGATTTTTGTTTTCTTTTTAATTTTCAATTATTTTATTTATACATGTAATAATAAAATATCTCTATAGTAACAAAATTGGAATTAAAATAGTAAATCCATTCCTTATATATTAAGTAAATATATATTGAGGTTCACTGTAGGCAATTTATTCTGTCCTTTAATTTACTTTTTCCATTTTTAAAATTAGACTTAGAATTTCCCCTCTTTCTGGTAAATTTTGAAAAACTAGCATGCTGTTTTTTTTTCTAAGACTTCAAGTTTTTCATATTGTTATGAATTTTTTGAATCATATGTTGTTTTTTTTTTTTGAAGTAAAGCATGGTCCTTTTTGTTTTTAACTTAATGACTAACTAGCTAACTGAGGCTGCAACATAAAATAATACTGGTGTTTTTCCAAATGACTAGAGATACCCTTTTATATATTCTAAATATTTGAGCCTCTATACTATTCTATCCTGTGTAGAGGCTCAAATATTTGTCTCTTTCTTCATTACTATAATGATTTACTTTTATGTTAGTATTTTAAGACAATTTTGTTTTATATTATATTTTAATAACTCTTACATGAACTCACACACCACATAATAGATTTTATTCCACAATCATCATAATATACTGACCTCTTTACCTACCTTATATGTACACAAATTTTTAAAAAGTCACTATACATACATATATACTTGTATATATGTATGCATGTATATATATTTATATTAGAAAATAAATTTATCATGCTAACCATTAAATTAATAAATATTGAATATACATACGAGAAATAATAATTTTGAAGAAATGTCAAGAAAATAACTTCCTAGGCCTCAGTATATAAAGATAAACATTTTATAGTTAACAAAATGCTTAACTATGATAATATAATAATCTATATAATAAAAATTAAAAGATTAAATTTATTGAGTTTTACGGTAGGATGTGAAAATCAGAATTTTCAGGGCATCTTAAGTTCATTTGATAGAACTATAGTTAATTCCTCAAAGACATTGGGGTTGGAGACCGTGAGTTTTAGGGCTGGGTTTAATGGTAAACTTTACATCAAATTCAGAAACATTTATCCAAGATGTCCATTCCCTCTCTGTTAGGGTGGAAATAGTTATTAAAATCTAGCATACTTCTGAGTTCTCTTCCAGAAAAAAGTGTCTTTCCTGACAGGCAGGTCTGCCTGGGTATATCAGGACTAACGCTGACCAAGTAGCAAATAGTACCATATTAATACAAATTTATTACAGTTAACATCTTGGAATTCAATTGTAAAACTAAAGCAATAGTAAACTACTGTCCAATTGAAATTAATTTAATGCCTTTCAAAATATCAAAGTAAGGGACACTAATCCTCATCTGATGTTTTGACTGCTTTATTTGGTATGCATATTTCCTGGGAAATCTAATTTTATTTTTGCATTGCTAATGCATTTCATTTCAAGCTGTGTTTTGATTTTTCAAACCAGCAAACTTTCACATAGCTATCCAAATTTCTTATTTAGATGAATAGCTATAAAATAAATCCTAATTCGAATATTCCTGAGCAAATCTTATTTTAGTATGCATCAAAATAGGAAGCAGTATTCCTGAATGATTTATCTGCTGTGTTTTAGGAAAGGAAAATTGTGCTGTGCACACCTTGGGGCAGGTCAGCCGGTAACAAACCTCTTCGGCTTTGCTGAAAGTTAGTGAAACAGATACTGATTCACCTTCTTTATTTCTGTCAAATATAATATTGCCAGTTTATTATTCATATATTCTTTTGGGAAGAGACCATTCATATCTTTTATACCTTCCAAACATTTGCCAAATGAGAATATGCTAGTGATTTCCATGCATTTTAATCCATCTATGTAAAGCCTGAAAACATCTAGAACAAGGGAATTGAACTCACCCAGTTAATCAAAATTCATTGTTGAGGGCTTCCAGATTCTTTCTACTAACCTCTCACTCCTTGTGAAGGGATTTTATTGTCAGTAGTTAATATTTTATGGGAATGCTGTCAGCTTCTTATAGAGCCCAAAGGAGTTATATATTTTTTCTGACATATGATCATAATTCCCATCAGTATGTTTAATGTCAGCATCTGTAAGATTCCTTTGATTTTTAAGGAGAAAAAACATAAAGAATTCCAGACTCATCAAATAAGAATAACTGTGCATGCTTCAGGAAATTCCTATTACTCTGGGTGAATGCTTGGGGACCAGAGGGACAGATATGCAATGGATGCCTCTCAGTGGTTTGCAGGTTAACCTGTTTTTTTTTCTTTGCCTATTGAACTGTGCCAGGAATGAGAATTTCATGGGATAGCTTTGCACACAAACACAAGTAATTTAAACTAAGGCAGAATGACACATGCACACATGCACAAATATTGTGGATAATGGATGTTCAGAAAATTATCCCACTAATAATAAAATCTCTGCAAAATACTATACATGCCTCAAAACACAAGACCACAAAAGAGTCTTGGAATATGTTCTTTGTGACAGGCTTTACATCAACTGGAATCTCATCAGTTTGTTTTGTTAAGTACCACTTCTTTTTTATTCTTGTTGCTGAGAACTGTGAAAAGAAGCATGAAAATGACCTGTAAAGGCAAAGGGGCATTTGGGTTGATAATTAATCTTTACAAATGACAAGCAAGTGATTTAATAGTGAAAAATTATTCAGTTAACTAATATGACTGACCTTTTAGCAAAATTGAATGAATCATCCAGTTTTGGCTTCAAACAAACTCAAGCACTAAGCATATAGCAAATGTTTGATCTATTGTTGATTTTGCCATGAGAAATGTATGCTGGACCCCATTCAGTTTTGAAGATCTTAACAAATGTTTTCTTCTAAAAAGCATATGAACTCTTCACTTATCCGAAACTTCCTCCATCATCAGGTGTTTTTGTGTCAATCACTTGTCTATGTTTTATTAGAATCAGGTTTAAAGAGAAGTTCTGTAATTGGTATTTGTTACCCAGATAGAATATTGAAATTTTAAGATCTCACTATGAAGTTGAGATATGGTCAGGGGGGTTATTAAATTTGACTTTCTAATGTAGGAACTTTGCAGTAGCCATTATCTCTATTTATATATAGGATCTTTTATTTCTTGCATGATAAAGGCCTTATTTATTATAAGATAAATGTTTGGCAGAGCAACTTTATTTTTCTATTTTTCTATGTAAAAAATTTTGATACTTTACATCATAGGATAGCATGTTCTATATTGATTATTGTGAAACAAATTATCTATTTCCTTAGAAAGGCATTACAGACCATGAAGATAAAGTTTAAAAAAAAAAGATAAAATTTTAAAATAGTTATTTCAGACATCTGGGAATAGTCTGCTTCTTTGATGAATTTAACAACTGTCCTAAGCCAAAGTCAACAAAACACCATAATTAAGATTTTAAAAAATGAATGATAAATTGGTTATGAAAAGTCAAAGGCATTGTAAAAAAAAAAAAACTTTACTTCCACATTTAACATTCTGACAAAGTAAATAGACATGACATGATTAAGAAGGGACATCTTCAATATTCATAGACATTGAAGTTATACACTAAAAAAAACTTGAAATGATCAGCTGAAAAATTTTTTAAATTAACGAGAAAATTTAGTTGGGAGGTATATACAAAATATTGTAAGATGGAACAATTAAAACAAGCAGTTTTAATACAAAAAAATAGCCAGATCAGTATACTAAAACTTCCAAATTATGTTTGATATACTAATTTCCATTAAAAATTAACAACGACAAACAGGAAAACCAAATCATATTTTTAAGTTTTTTTTTTAATTTTGTAGGATCTTTGGCAATCAGAATTTATCTGATTGTAATCCTTGTTCAATCATATTTATTAAGCACCTACTATGTTCCTTCCTGAGGCATCTAGATGGCATCAGTAAAAATAAATGTCAATTACTTGGTCCTTAAAATTTTACCATCTGCTTATGCAAAATGTTCTAATGTTAAATTGTGCTCTATTGTTTCCTATTGTTTTCCTATCCCAATCATATTGTTTGCCCTGCATGAGTATCAATTCTAATTTTTGTATTATTACTCTTTCCATTTGTGTTCCACAAATTTTCATATATATTTATATTAGTGAATTGATGCATTGAGTTTGTGTGTCTGCATTTATTTTTAATATACCTAAGTGGAATTGTTTTAAAGGTAATTCTCTTTCTAACATCTTTATTCTGAATTTATTTTTAAGGAATTTCAAAGATTTTAGCTACATTTTCCTGGAGAGAATACCATTGTATGCTTATGAATATATAATATTATTTATAGCTTACATTAGTGATGGACATCTAAGTTGAATCTCACCCATGGTAACATAAATTCTGTCATGATGAATTTCTTTCTATAAATAGCATGTCCAGATAATTTGCGTGGTTCACCTAGGACAGCAAGTCTCCTCTTGTGCCCCTGCATGATATTTAATCTCCTCCAGTTTGTTTCATGGAATTTTTCTTTCAGAAAGACTTCCCTGGAGTTTATGCTAAAGTGAGAATGCCTTAGCTATGGTACATCTGTGAAAAAAATGTTGGTCTTCACAATAGGTTTCCTAGTTTCTCTGTATTTCCTGTTTTCCAATTCTCACTAATAATATTTATCTATCATTTACTTTTTGAAAGAAATAATTCACTGGCTTTTAAGTCACATTTTTCCTAAAAGTAAGGTAGATAATCTCATTATCTTATTCTTATTTATTTATTTTTCTTATTTTATGTATTGGTTGTTCACATATTTTTCACGTGTGTGTGTGTGTGTATGTGTGTGTATAATTTACATTGTTGGCACATTTTCTGTGTTCTTATGAATTTATTGTTTGATTAATTTCTAAGAGACATATTTTTATACTTAATTAAATCTTATTTTCTACTACTTCCTCTGATTGTTTTAGGGTGTGATTTTATTTTGTAATCTTGCAAACTTGCTGCATTCTCTTAGGTTTAATAGTTTAAAATTTATTTCCTTAGATTTTCTATGTAGGTGGCCATATATATTTAAAACTGAAACAAAAATGTCTTATCTCTTTCTGTTTAATGCTTATACCTCTTCATTGCTCTTATTGTCTCTTTAAGGTAACTAAAACCTTTAACAGTACATGAATATTGCCTGTGATTAGATCCATATCATTCTCAAACTAAAAGGAAGGTTTAAAATTTTAATCTCCAAATATAGTACTTTCAAAAGAATTTTTATAAGTAATTGGTTTTACATGAAAAATTCTGTTTTTAGAATTACACAAGTTGTGTTATTTTGTTTGTTTTTGTTTTCCAGAGCTAGAGCTTGAACCCAGGACCACATATCTATAAACTGTTTTATTATTAAAATATATTGCATATTATGAAATATTTTAGATTATTCCAAGTGATAATATGATTGTATTATTGTAAATCATTAGTATAAATAACTGCATTGGTGGATTTTTCTGACATTAAATAATTGTGAAGTAAATTCTACTTAAATATATCATATTTTAATACACTGTTGGTTTAGTTTAGTTAATAAAATTTAGGATTTTTATAATTATATTCATAAACCAAATAGAAATATAATTTTCCTTTCTGCTTTTGCCTATAATGGTTTAGTACTGTACATGGTGTAGATTAAAAGATAGAAAATCCCCCATCCTTTAAAAAAGAAAAAAAACTTCTAAGACACAGTTTACTTAAATGTAGGCATAACCTATTCCAAAAATGTTAGTAAAACACATCTAAAAGTTCTTGAGAATTTTTTTAAAAATTTGGGGTGGGTGGAGTTCTGATTACCATTTCAAATTCTTATATGATTAAAATTTTATTTTCATACTCTATTTCTTGTAATTTACTTATAGATTTATTTTTAAAAGTCTTAGATAGACTTTTAAACATAATAATGCATTGTCGCTAGTTTTATTCTTTAACAAAATATACTTTTTGCAACATCTACAGATATTTTTTTGTTTTCCTTTCTGTATTTTTTCATCTCTTCATCTCTTTATCTTCGAATTTATGACAGGAATGTGTCTTTTCAAAGCTTATGGACTTGTTATTAATTTTTTTTTCTGTTTATTAACTTCATGTCCAGCTCCTCCTTGCTTAAAAAAAAACTGTTTGCTTTTGCAATATTTTCTACCTCTATCCTTTTTAGTACATGTATTATACTTGCTTTATATTCCTTTTCCTTTTACTGCATTAATGTTGCTTCTTCTGTCATATGGTTTTATATTCATTGCCTTTCATTTTGAAAATGTTTGCCTTTCTTCCTACATTTTGTTCATGAAGATTCACCCTTGACTAGAAATGTCTACTTCCTAGAGGTCCAGAATCCTTGGGCTGATTTTATTTCTTACTCAGAACTTCAAATGGAGTGGGTAGCCTATGGAAGGAAAGCCTCAAGGACTGCAAACCAGCCTCAACCACTTTCTGCACATGCTCCCTTATACACTTTATAATATACATTAATACTTTCATAAATATTAACCCTCTTGGGAAGAGAAATAACTATCATAGGAAGATAAATAATTTAGTACAATTGTCAAAATCAACTAGAAACTTCATTGACATGTCCAAAGAACATAACATGTTCTTTTGTTTATGTTGAAATAATTTAATTGATATTTTCTTTCCACTTTTAAAATAATATTGCTTCCATATCTTTTTGTTAGGCCTAGGTAAGCATTACCATTGCATTTCAATTTGAAAGTCCTGTATGTTCTAAGTATAAAATAAATAGACTAATAAAGATGAGTAAAAAACCTAACTTGTTGATTCGTACCAAATATAGGTGTCCCTCAAACATTTATTAAAGAATCATAAATTGAATTAACTCATCCCTTTAAAAAATTGACCCATTCCCATTTCCAGATTCCATTAAAATAAAGAAATAATTAACACATGATGAGAAAAACATGTTCTTTATTCTATATGTTCCCTCCTTATTAGAGTTTTGTGTTCTTATTTAACCCTAATATCATTTGTGTTATTTTTAAATAATGCAATTGGTATTATTATAAACTACTGCAGGGAAAGAGATTTTTTTCCTTATGGGAAAAAGAGATTATGATATTATATTGATGACTTCACTACTTCTTTATATCTAAAAGAGAACCCTGAAGATAAAAGATTATTAAAATACCCATTAGTGATTTTTTCACTTGACCTGGAATTGTTGATTATAACAATGCTGACTTGTTTTTAGGGCATATTTGTCATAGATTAATGAAGTTTACCTAATTTTGAAGATAATGAAAGACAACATATTTAAATGGAGTAAGAGGGATTAAGTTACACATAAATTGACAAAAAATCAATTCAAGAAGTTGACAAGGTACCCAATAAGTATGAGTCATACATGAAGAAATTCTTGAAATCTCAATCACACTGGAATAAAAATCTGCATCTATATCAACATAGAATCTTAGTGCTTTAGAATGTTTTCTCTGGTATTAATCTTTTTTTAAAGATTCCTAATGAGAAAAGCATTACGTTCTATCAACATTTAGCACTTTATGAAATAATAGAATTTCCTATTTATGATGTTCTCTCTTTATTACATAGCTTTATCACAGTTTGATACAATGAGAATTTTTCTCACAAAGTGTTCCAAAACAAAGAACTCTAAGTATAAATCTTCTTTTTATTGTAATTATTGAAACTTGGTATGGAAAACTGGGAGTATTTTAAGGTTAGAAGGTGGGGGCTACATGGCACAGCCTGAAACAGTGATTTAACCATGAGGTCTTCTTGTACTGATGTTTGCACAGGATTTGCTGGTACTGTTTTGCTTTACTCTTTGCCTTGACTGTGTGCATGAGGATTGGAATTCCATTTAGGAATATTGAAAGAAAGGGCATAACAATCACAGGGATTTAAATGCAGACAGTGCAAAGCTGATAAACCAACACTGATTCCCAATTTTATTTTGTATGAGAAAAATAAACTGTCTGTTTAAGCCAAAAAAAAAAAGAAATAAACAAGTTTGCTCATTAGTGTATTTATCTGAAAAATGGTTATTCCATCCCTACCATATACCAGATAATATTTTGAGTGCTGACTTATTTTCAGTGAAATAACAGAAATGTCTGGATGTTATAAGCATCAGAGTATTAGTAAAGAAGATAGCCACTCAAAAATTATACCCTAAATTATTTAATTTGAATTTTGATACTAGTAAAAATGGTAAAGCAGAGAGCGCTATAAAAACATATGAATTAAGAGTTGGAAAAATTTACTAACTGTACTCAGGCAGGATATATCTTCCTAAAAAAAGTACACATTAAGCCTGGGTCTGAAGGATGATGGAGGGTAGCCAAAGTTAGGGTGGAAAGCAAGCAGAAGAAGAAGTTTTTAATTCTCACACTTTCCTTGTCTATACCCCTAACTGATTCTCAGAGTAAGAGTCAGATCTAATTGGAGGCTATTAGCTTTTCTTCCTGGCTCCAGGTTTTTCTTGCCAATCATGAGTGCAGGTAAAATGGAAAGATGTGACCAAATGGGATTTAAGGTGGTCTACAAAGAACTAATGAATGAATGAATGAATGAATGAATGAATTGGGATCCCTTTTGTATTGGTGGATTTCAATTATTATCCTGCCAGCAGATGTTACTGTTTTCTCAGCATTTGCTGAGTAAATGAGGTTAAGAACATACATTCATAATCTGTAGCCTTCCCACCCATACCAACTGACTGTCTCAGCATAGAGGCCGATGATTAAAAGGATATGGAAATTTACAGCTTCCAACCAAGAGAAGGCCCTGTGCAATAATTTACAGCACTATGGAATATGCTTTGCCTTTTTTTAAAAACCCTTATATTGAGAAATAATACCTTCTCCAGTCTATTACCTCTGAAGGGCATATTAATTTAATAATTATAAAATAAAAGTAATATATAGAAGAAAATATTTACCAGTTTTATTATTAAGATTGGCACATGTTATTTTTAGTCATTCAAGCTAACATTTTTCAATCCAGTATAGCATAAATGAGCTATACCCTCATGTTGTATTATATTCTTACTCAGGGTACAACTGAGTTTGTGATCATGCATTTAATTAAAATGTAGACATTAGCCTTGTCATTATCTTGTGTACAATCTGGTTAAACTATTTCTAAAAGCTTCATTGGAATTATAGAGTGACCTCTTTAAATTAATGAAATTCAGGACAGCAACGTTCTATAGTACTGATGGATTATATATATCCAAGTCCTTGCTTATCAATGTGTTAAATGCTTGCTGCACTTCAGAGGATTGATTTCTAAAAGTTACTGTACTATCTTTACCATAGAGATATTTTTTAATTTAAATTTAGTCTTTATTTTTTTTATTGTTGGTCATTCAAAACATTACATAGTTCTTAATACATCATATTTCACAATTTGATTCAAGTGGGTTATGAACTCCCAATTATACCCCATATACAGATTGCTGAATCACATCAGTTACCCTTCCATTGATTGACAAATTGCCTTTCTAGTGTCTGATGTATTCTGCTGTCTGTCCTATTCTCTACTATCCCCCCTCCCCTCCCCTCCCCTCCCCTTTTCTCTCTCTACCCCTTCTACTGTAAATCATTTCTTCGATTTGTATTATCTTGTCTTACCCCTCCTTTCCTCTTATATGTCCTTATGTATAACCCTGAGGATCGCCTTCCATTTCCATGCGATTTCCCTTCTCACTCCCTTTCCCTCCCACCTCTCATCCCTGTTTAATGTACATCTTCTTCTCAAGCTCTTCGTCCCTACCCTGTCCTTGTTTACTCCCCTTATATCAAAGGGGTCATTTGGTATTTGTTTTTTAAAGATTGACTAGCTTCACTTAGCATAATCTGCTCTAATGCCATCCATTTCCCTCCAAATTCTATGATTTTGTCATTTTTTAATGCAGAGTAATACTCCATTGTGTATAAATGCCACATTTTTTTTATCCATTCATCTATTGAAGGGCATCTAGGCTGATTCCACAATCTTGCTATCGTGAATTGTGCTGCTATTAGTAACATCAATAAACAAATATGGATAGAAGAACAAACCATATCTCAATAATAACCCTAAATGTTAATGGCTTAAACTCACCAATTAAGAGACACAGGCTAGTAGAATGGATCACAAAACAAGACCCAACAATATGCTGTCTACAGGAGACGCATCTGATAGGAAAAGATATTCATAGACTGAAGGTGAAAGGCTGGGAAAAATCATACCACTCATATGGACTGCGGAAACAAGCAGGAGTGTCCATACTCATATCTAATAAAATAGATTTCAAGCCAAAGTTAATCAAAAGGGACAAAGAAGGACACTTCATACTGCTCAAGGGAACCATACACCAACAAGACATAACAATCATAAATATATATGCCCCAAATAATGGTGCAGCTGTGTTCATCAAGCAAACTCTTCTCAAGTTCAAGAGTCTAATAGACCACCATACATTAATCATGGGAGACTTCAACACACCTCTCTTACCATAGAGATTTTTAATAATGATATTTCTAGCACATTTATAAATATAGCCAAGATATCATGTACAAAATATTCATTGAACAGGAGAAGAAAAAAATTATTAAGGAACTAAGTATTTTGTTGTTGTTGTTCTAATGTTGTTCTAATGACAGTAGAATGCACTGTGATGATATTTCTACCTACAAGTTCAAATAGTACAAGAATGTTAAAAAGCTATGGATGTTATTATCCCTCTCAATTTAAAACTGATTACATATTTTAATTATTACTCTTAAGCTGTCATGTTAGTTGCTCAATGATTTGCATTTGATATTTCTGAGATTTTACCTGAAATACCTACTGAAGCATTTACTTTAAGCATTTAAGATATTGTAACATTTAGCAAGATGTGATCAATATCATTGATCAGAATTAATTGTTTACTAGGACTTCCAATTCTAAGTATGTTAGGTAGATTTTTAAACTAAGATACATATAATAAACAGAAAACATTTATTTGTAAAATATTTGAACTTTAATAGCACATGCTTCTCTGTCAGATTTTTTTTCATTATCCACCCATTTATGCATCTACTCATGTATTTATTAACCACTACTGTGTGACAAAATATTTATTAACTGCTTATTGGGTGATATGTTATGAGGATAAATGAAATAGGTAATGATAGGCATTATTGCTTAATAACATACATCTTATATTATGATCTTCTTTAACTATTTTATGTATAGTAATACATATGATCGATCAATACCTGTATAAGAGCTGGCGTGGTCAGGCATACCTATAATCCCAGCAGCTTGGGAGGCTGAGGCAAGAGGATCATGAATTCAAAGCCAGCCTGAGAAACTTAGTGAGGACCTGAGCAACTCAGTGAGGTCCTGCCTCTAATAAAATACAAAAAAGGACTGGGGATGTGGCTAAGTGGTTATGTACTCCTGATTTCAGTCCCTAGTACTAAACAAACAAACAAACAAACAAAAACCTGTATAAGACAGGTATCATAATTAACCCCATTTGTGCTGAGAAAACCCAAGGACAAACACATGAAAGAACTTTTGCATACCAATATTAATTAAAGTGAGTAAGATTCAGATCAACTAGTTGAAAAGTTATAAAAATAATATATTGAAAAAATTCTGAGTAAGAATGCTCTTAATTCATTAAGTTCTTGTTTCTCTAAGACGAACAAATTTCCATTTTTTTTATCTGAAGTGTAACATAAGCATTTAAATTAATCTGGTAGTAAATATGAACACATAAGTAGATGATTAGAATTCACCATAATAACATCTATTATAATTAAGTTCTAGAAGTATAGCAGGTTGCAAAAGAGAAACTGGGTATCCTTCAGAGAATATGATCTTATACAGCAGAGATTCTCTCTGCCAAAAATGACAGTCATCCAATTACCAACCAAATCCTAAAACACTAAAAATAAAGTATGGAAACCTAAATCAATTTGCAGATATCTTATTACAGGGATCCATGTCTTAGTTTTAGATCTTCTGCCAGGATTTTTCTTACTCTTTGATTCTGGATCAATCAAAAATGAATATATACTAATATTCAAATTTGAATTATTAATCCTTTGAGATTGGCTATTTCACATACACATATATTTGTCACTGTGGCTTCATAATTTAGTATATTTTAGTTATTATATGATATAATATTTTTAACAGATAACACTCTTGCTACAATTATGTGAGGAAATTGAGTATGTTACCAATCTATCTTGTTTTTCAAGAGCATCATTACTTGTAGAGATCACTCATGAGTTGAATTGGTTTGGTAATTACTCATTGAATTCCACTTAAGGCTGAAGTTTTGGTTGTTGTTTAATGCTACAGTACACTGTGCTATGTAAAATGTTCATTAATTCTTCTTTCAAGGAAAATAAAGAAAACTTAAAAAGTATTGTCTAAAAAGGCAGAAAGCTGTGATTACTCACAGAAATAAAAGATGAGAATGGGGATCCATTTATCTGGCAAATTTAGGCAACTAGTTATTCTAATATCCTCACATTCAAAAGGGGAACTATAATTTTGTATTTTTTCAAATTTAATACTCAATTTTGCAAATATAGATACGTACTTCTATGATGTAACAAATGAGAAGCTGATGAAACTTGAATTACATATGTCTTTTAGAAATTTACATTTATTAAATAATAAAGTCATTTTTTCTAAATTCAAGGATTAAATAAAATTCTACCTATTTTAAAATTTAGTTAAATTTGTATATGGTCATAAGAGTTATCACTCACTAAACCTTTCCAGTTTTGATTAAGACATGTAATTACATTATGACAAACCCTTAGTCCAACTAGAACTACTTGTAAAATTTCTTTGAAAAAAAGACCCACTAATTTTAAACAAAACTACATTAACCTGGATAAAATACTGTAAGACAAGCAAGCTACTTTGTTCAAGAGAAGTATTGAAGCTAAGCCATACATATATATACCTCATAACTGGGAGAAATATATTACCTGTGGTTAGAAACCAGTTTAATCTCTGGAAGAGAGAAAAAATAATTCACCAACTTTCTCCTTCAGATGCACTGGGATCAGTATTTCTTTAAAAATAAGGAATTACAGGCACTTGTCATTGGGAAATATGATTCTATAGGGACACACATATGTGATTGCAGCACTGACCAGATAAAGCAATCTTCCTAAGAAATTTCCTGACCTCTGCTGCAGGGTATATATTAAATCTCAGCCATTGCATTTGAAGTCATAGATTAAACATTCACAATGAAACCAGACACAATACTGTGTATTAGTTCTCCCTGTGCCTAGAAAATTCTGTTCTTAGATAACCCTTTGGCTAAGAAAATCTTCTTCTTCAAATCTTTATAAATTTTCACTTTGTCTGCCCACGCACCATAACCCACCCCATTTCTGAGTTTTTTACTTAACCATTTTTCTATAGTATACGTCAAGGTGTTGCTAGATTAAGCAAATAATAATAGAGTATATTCACTTAAATTTGAGTGTCAGATAAATAATAGATAAAATATATATTATACATATACTTATAAATTTGATATATTTTCATATATTAATTTACACATATTTGCAATATTAGGACAACTTTATAGTAAAAAAATATTTCATTTGCCTATCTGAAATTTAATTTTTAAATAAATTTGGTAGTTTTATATTTTATCTGGCAGCCCTAACTTACCACCTCCTTAAATAGGATAGAATTAACTTATTGTGGTTATTTTTTATTTTTTATCTTCTGTGAGAACAAGGATCTCTGACTATTTTCATTACTTATCTAGTACCTAAGACAGTGCTAGGTTTGAAGTAGTTACTCAATAAATACTTAGAGAATGAAATTATTTTTATAAAGAGGACTTTTATGTTTTTCCCAAATATAACTGCAATGAAAGAAATGTGTACACACATAGCTAATTCAATTTTTAATCATGAATTAGTAAATCATATTTATCTTTACTTAATTATTTAGTATAAAATGTATTCATTCATTAAATAACGTATTTGTTTGATTGTACCTGAGTTGATAAGTGAATGGTACATTCTAAGCATCAGCAACTCTTGTTAGAAGACATAAAAATTCATTCCAGAGCCAATAATTTAATTTTTTTAACAAATGCTGGGAAGGCACATACTTGTAGATTATTGCAATATTAAATTATTAAAGTCTTTCATTTAGATACAGTCCATTAATTAATTGTAGTAAACAATTGATCTGCTAAGTCAGGGTACATCTGTTGTGACTCCATGTTCAGTTAATTGGGCTATTTGCTGAGTCGGATTGAGCAATGGAATTACTTTTTACTACTTAGTATCTATAGGGAATTATTCAGGTTGATTTATAGTGACTGGCTTCAACATTAGACTCCTAATAAAATGTAAAGTTTTTTAACATCTAAAATGTAATTTTAAATAACCTATGATATGATTCCTCTCAGTGTTTGGGCTGCATTTACAATATGTGTGTACAATCAGTGATCCATGTTTGTGCGTTTATATATGAAAAGTAAGTTACCCATGTTGGGGAACATTAATTTACAATTGATATAAGCATTAATCAATTTTCCTTGTTTAACTGGCATTCCCATTATAAAAAGTTACATGTTAGCAATCATCCTTTCCATTTATCTACAATCTCTTTTTCAACAAAAGAGGATTCAGGCATTGAGGAAATGTAACTCAGACCCCTTTTAAGTCCAGCAAAAAATAACATGAATGTTTATTCAGGACTTAAAACATCTTTGCAAAAATATAATACATTCTGTCTAGCAACTTAAATATATAAAGAAAAAAAAACAAAAGCAATCAATAATTTTTTTGTCCAAACAAGAATTGCAACCCTTACATCTCAGTAGTTCTCCTTAAACACTATTTTAGTCAGCTTTCTTGAAACTGTGACCAAAAGATCTGACAAGAACAATTAAAGGAGGAAAAATTTATTTGGGTGTACCGGGTTTAAGAGGTCTCGGTCCTTAGACTACCAGCTTCATTGCTCGGTCTCAATATGTGGCAGAGTGTCATGATAGAAGAGTGTTTTGAAGGAAAGCAGGTCAGGACATGGCCACCAAGAGGCAGAGAAAGAGAGCTCCCCTCACCAAGGACAAAATACAAACCTAAGGCACTCCCTTATTGCCTTCTCCAGCCACACAGTACCTGCCTACAGTTACCACCCAGTTAATCCCTATCAGTGGATTTGTGTACTGATTAGGTTAAGACTCTCCTAACCTCATAATCTCTCCTCTGAACTTCTTGCATTGTTTCCCAAGCTTTGGGGGAACACTTCATATCTAAACCATAGCAAGCGCTCAATGGGCCAAATTACTCAATTTCATAATTTTCTGAAGGTGTAACAAAATATTTCAGAGGGCTGGGGTTGTGGCTCAGTGGTCGAGTGTTCACCTAACAAAATATTTCTAGCTGAAAAAGGAAAGACCGAATGCTAATACAAATTTTTCCATCAATTTTCTCACCCACTCCAAATAAAATTTCCTTTCTATATGCTTTGGAAGAGTCCAATTCAGCTCAGATGTAAAACTTTTAATGTCCTAGAAAGTGAATGGATTTCTGGCCTAAATGAATCTAGCCTGCCTTAAAACATATTTTCTCCACTGAGAGAGCAAATAAGTGAAATTCATCCTGAAAGGTTACAATTTGTATATCAATGCTCAATTATCAAGTCATTCAGGCATGCTGAATCATTCAACCAGAATGCTGAGAAAAGTCCTCCACACAAGCATCACTGAGAATGTATGTGAGAAATCAAATGTCCAAATATGATGACTATGAAGGGAGATGTATTTAAGGTTGTGCTTATCACTGATTCCCTAATGATTTCCTCCAAAATGCCAAAAGAAAACCAGATGTATCATTATTCAGTAGAGTGATGTGGGAGGAACCAGGCTGGAAGTAACCTCATGCTGAGATGGAAGACATGAGAGTGAGACCTTGGGAAATAAATCAATGAGAATAATCACAACTTCTATCAAGTACCCAGGTTGAATGCAGTGCTCTCATAGTCATAAGTCAGCTGGGTCATGTTGGTGCTACTTCCTTAACACTGCATTTTGTTGAAAACTCCATTGATAATATTTTGTTTGATATATCTATGTTTTCACCAGGCTGTGATGTAGCTTAGATTGTAGTTAGAATAGCTTTGCATTTCTCTATCTTCCACTCCTAATACAAGATCTGAGAGGTGGTAGGTACCAAAGGAATGCCTTTAGTAAGTAAATATGAGATGTGAAACTCTGGGGAACAAGTCACCCCCCTTTGTTTTCCTAAACTCATGAGAATCTTCTTGAGTCAGCTTTTATTCCTATTCCCTACTTTGTCCTCTGTGTTTCAGTTCTTCTTGACAGTATTTAAAACTGCATATTCTGAGTTTGATGGAAAATAATTGATTGCTTAGCTGCATTTTAATCAAAGATCATTCAGGTTAATATGTTTGTGGAATTTAATCGTCCGATACTACAAAAATTAATTCTTGGCTCATCCATCTAGTCTCTTCATTAACCCTTCTATCCATCCACCCAGCATCCTTTCATCTACACATCGATCTATCCATTCTATAGTCACACAAACAGCAGTACTTGGCCTCCATTACTATGTACAGAGCATGGTAGGAAGTACTCCAGATGCAAAGATGAAAGAAAAAATTCTGTTTCTGCAAAGAACTTTGTATTGTGGCCTCAATTGATCTGTGTTCACAAAGGCAACATTATTATAGAAATGTTAAGACAATAAACCAGTGCTTCTACTCTTTTTTTAAGGTTAAGGACACTTTAATATGATTATGACAGTTAAAATTTTTCTCACAATTATATACTTTGCATATGTACATTTTTGCATTTTTTTCCACAGGGTTTATAGAAAAACACAATGGTTCAAGGATAAAAAAAATCCTCTAATGTGGTCTAACAAACAAATCTTTATAGATTGAAAAAGGACAATTGAAAAGTAAGGAGTCTGCCCATCAGTACTATTTTTTTTGTTTGTTTTTTTTGGATGAAATTTATAAATTCACCTTGATGTGTCTCTTCTTGTTTCTTGAATAGCACTTGCTAGTTTTCTCTGCCAGCCCATTTCCTGGGATATTCTCCAGATGTTCTGATCATCTAAATGTATTTGTCTTTTCCAGTCCTTCACAAATGCTGAATAATGTCAACATCAACTTCATTTCTTTGAATCCTCCAATACTCCCAACACCCAAAAATAATGAGTTGTTGAAAATGCAAGAGCATCTTTCCCCCTTTCAAATTTAATTTACTTACATAAAATTATTTATTTTATGGTAAATCACTGAGAACAAATATATGTTCATGTGTCCAAATTAGAATAAGCTAATTTTTGGTATGTCACTTAAGTAAGTGGCCCAAATGCACCATTAATTCCAAAGATTTAAAAATAAGACCCAAACTTTCTATTCTTAGATATATAGATTTCTAACAAATTTCACCAAAATAGCTTAGTTATTTTTCTTACAGAACATACTTGATCTTGAGATATCCATGTTCAGCACAAATACATACTAACTAAGATAGTAATATGAAGAAATAGTGTTAACTATTAGTGTCATGTGTGACAGAAATATAAAATGAATTGATATATGAGTTACACAATTATACTGCAGGTTATTGCTTGAAGTTCTAAATGGTGATCCCCAGCTTCCATTAGGTGACAGTTTTAATATTTGCCAGTTATGCTAATTTTATCTGTAGCAGCTGCAGGATCCTTCCTGCTTAGAAAAAGGATTTCAAAAATATAAGACAACATGAATTCAGAAAAAATATAACAAGAGTATATAAATTTTATTTCATGAATTTATTTAACAGATATATCCATTTCATATTTTCTCCCTGTTTATATGCCTGAAAAGTTAAATGCTTTCAATTACAATTAACAATGAACCTATACAAGTGTTTCCAAGTAGTTTTAAACTTGAATTTTAATGCCACATATGATCATCCTAATAAATACCGAATTAAAGCAGTGTAAATTAAATCAGTGCATATAAATAGTTGTAATATTTTTACTTATCCTCTTACAAACACTTCAATTCAATTTGCCTTTGGATTTAAGTCATTCTAGTTTCTCAAAAGGTAAATTTATATAGAAGATTCTTTTCCCAACTACAAACACTTTTTAGACAGGTGTTTCATAGTGTATGCATAGGATTTGTTCCATTGTATTGTGTCTCTGGAAGAAAAAACAAATTATTCATTTTTTTGATTTTTTATCAGATATTCAACACATATCTAGTATTAAAACATGTTCATAATTTCTCACTCTGGTAAAATAATTTTGACAATAATTTACCAACTGTGATATGGTCTCTCATTTTGTATAAACTCTTAAAATAATAGATATCCCAGTCCTGTGTTGTCTCATGTAAAGAAATAGCCAGAATTTTTGTACTAGAAACCTTTGATAATTAGTCCAAGAAATTCATTGCATAAAACAGAACAAATCATACTAACATCCCATCCTTTCCTCCATGATTTCCACAAAACTTTCATTCCTTCCTCTTTATTCTACTAATTCTTGAATTTTACTTTTGCCTCCTTCACTCATCTGCTGAGTCTGTTCTGTGTGTAATCTGATTGTTTTCCAAAGTAAATCAAGTTCACTATTCTTCTTTCAATTCTGCATATCCTACCATTCTCATTACTAGCAAAAACAAAGCTAGATAGATAAACAGCTAGCACTTAGGTAGGGTGGGAGAGGATGAGGCATCAGCAAACACTGAATAGTGAAATGATGATATTTTGTCTGAAGGAAATATTACCTTATAAAAATATTGGCTGTTGAGAGCCACAGCCAAAGGGGCCCCAACAAACTTTCAGACTGCCAGCTGATGATTGGCTCACAGCGGCCCCAGCAACATCTAGCTGATTGGCTCCTCTGCGGTGATGC
Source organism: Urocitellus parryii (assembly GCF_045843805.1). Lineage (NCBI taxonomy): Eukaryota > Metazoa > Chordata > Mammalia > Rodentia > Sciuridae > Urocitellus > Urocitellus parryii. The sequence goes on along the minus strand of NC_135531.1, from coordinate 197,889,050 downwards.
TCACTGGGCTGTTCCCCTGCCCTTTCAGACCACGGAGCTGCTCACTGGGAGACTATTTTGCCTCCGCCCACACGACCCAGCCAATCCTCAAGAGCAGGAGGATTGTGGGAGGTGGAGAGGCTGGTGGTGGGAAGAGAGGCTTGTGGGAAGCCGGTGGTGGCAGTTGGGCTCTGAGGGTTTTTCCTGAGGAGCTGTTTTGTTTGGCGTGTGTGGTTCTAAAAACAAAATTTCTTTCTTTTGACAAGTGGCTCCTGAATTGTGCCCAGCCAGAATGCAGCAATTGGCTATCCTAATTTCTCAGGAGGTTGAGGCAGGAGGAACTAGAGTTCAAAGTCAGCCTCAGCAATGGAGGGGCACTAAGCAACTCAGTGAGTCCCTGTCTCTAAAAAAAAAAAAACACACACACATACACATACACACACATACACACACACACACAATAGGTCCTGGGGATGTGGCTCAGAGGTTGAGTGCCTCTGAGTTCAATCCCTGGTACACCTGCACCCCTCCCCAAAAAAATATTGGCCAAGAGTTTATAGTTGTAAAATCCTCTATATCTTACATATACTTTTTCATTCAGTTGATACAATATATATTTATTCTTAGAATGCCTAATGAAGAGAAAACAAGGTAATTTAAAGGCATAGAACATGTACATAGAGGAACAAGGATCTAAACATGGATCCTACTGACTTCTTAAGATCCATGCCAAGCTACATGAATCAATGATACTGACCTTCTTCAAGCAATGATATCAATGATAATACATTTGGTGTTAGAATAATTTCCTCTAGGATAGACAATAGTTAGTGATACCCCACACCCTGTAAAAGTAGAAAAAGTTAGAAGAAGAAATAAATACTTGGATAGGAGTCTGAAGACAAGTATAATAATGTTGTTCAAATCTTGGGAGAAAATTGTTAGAGTTTACTGAATGCTACCTTAGAAATATTAATTTAACCACAAAAACAAATGTTATTACTGAACCAGAATTGAGTTCTTTAAGAACATTTCATAATTCTCAGTTTCAAAAATATTTTAAACAAGAGCTGTTACAAAGTATTACCCTGATACCCTTCTACCCCAATTCCACTCACTCTACAGTCAAAATAATCAGATAAATCCCTCAATTCTCTTCCACTCTACCACCGTTTTTAAAACATACTTTAACTTCTTATTAAAATGTTCTTCTGATTTTCAAAAACCATTTTTATAGATTACCTTTTTAACATTTTACTCTAATATTATATATCTATTAACTCCATTAAGAGATTTCTCTGTAAAACATCTATTACCCTTTATATATCCTTGGTTTTATATCCTAAGTGTAAGATCTATTTTCATGTTTATTTTCTAGAAAAAAAGAAAAAAGAAAGAAAGAAACAAATATGACAAGTAAGCCAGAATATTCCCTCCAGCTTCAAGTCGATCTTATTCACCTGTATGTTCTTTTTTATTTTGGAAATATCATTCTACAGTTACTTTCTCATCTGCACCTCCTCAGGCTACTATAAGTAGGGTTTTTCTTTTTCATCATAGTAGTTATTTGAAAGTTTCCTAGTTTTCTCCTTTCCAAACGTGCATCATCAGTTGGTACCAATCCTCCTTGCTCCATCTGTGAAATTGCAGACTGAACCACCCAAACAGAACTCATGATCTTTCCTACTTGTTTGTTCCTTTCGCTTCCTGGCTCATTTAATGGTTCATCCACTCAGAAAAACACTGACACCACAAAAACTTGCTTTTCTGTTATGTTTTCCTACAGGTCCATATGGTGCCACCAGTTTTACTTCTGAAATGACCACTTTGTTTCCTCCTCTCCTATTTTAACTACCTTGGTTTAGACCCTTCCCTGGGGAGGTATTGAAATACCTTATTAAGTAGCTTATTGTCACGAAGAGTTTCTTTTAGATTTATTTTCCAAACTGCTCACCAAGTTATTTTGTAACATAGCCAGATGCTTCTTTAAAATACTGTTTTTAAATACACAGTCTTTCTTTTCTATTGATGAAATAAAATCCAATCTAGTTAAGCATGCCAAGCACTGTACCTTATAACTAGGACACCATTGTCTTGCCACATCTCAGAGCTTTGTCAAGCTCACTACACACATAAGTCTGGACCCCTCCCTGGAGAGAGTGTGTAGTCTGTATTTCTGTAACTTTGCTTCAACTATTTCTTCTTCCTGAAATATCTCTGATTTTTCCTAGTCTTTTCCCAGGGGTAGATTTTACCTCTTGTGCCATTCCTGTCTAGGCATGAGAAATCCAGCTTCATCCTTCCTGTCCAGCTCATTTTTCTCTCTTGGGCCACTTGTATTTCATTCTGCCTTTCTTTACCCTTGAAAGAAACAATGTGTACCCTCCTCTCAACACCCTAACCTTTTATAAATACTTCTATTAAAACGGCCATTTATGTATCTTTTTCTACCACTATTTATTGAATACTTTTTATGTCCTAGGTGATGGAAATATGATAGTGATACTTCTACTCTATTGGCTTGCTTCTGGAATCTCATATTGCTACTTTTATTTGATGTTCATTCTCATTGCTAAATTGTTCTTGTCTAAGGGTTATTAGGTTAGTGTGAACTTAGGGAAGGATTTGACTCTAAGAAGCTATACAAATGTTATTTAATTGGTAAATATAGAATTTCTCTATCACTTTTTACTTTAAAATATGTTTGATGAGTCTTTCCCTCTAATATTCGTAATACATTTGGAATTACTTTCTCATCATGCCTGAAAACACATATTCAGTCCATTTTCTGTATTGTTGATGAGAGTTCTGTGAGAAAAAGTAGTCTCACAACTAATGGACTGTATTTCAGATGCACTTTACTTTTTATGGCATTAGACTCTTTCTGTGACTTTGATTCTGCTCAAGAATCTTGTGATCACAGAGTGATTCAACTGAATGCATTGTCAAAATAGTCATCAAAATCATTTCAACTTAACAAAACAGTACAATCTTTTGAAACTCACAAAAAGAGAGTTTGGAAGAGAGGAAAAGGGTATTTTTGTGAAAGACTATATTGCCATCCACTTGCCTTGATTTAAATAGTATTGTTTTTATTTGCCAATTCAACTTTTTTATTCATTATTTGTTCTGTTTATTTAACAAATGTGCATGTATGTGAGAATAAAATTGCACCATTGTTATAAGTCAATTTCAAAGTCAGATTTTGATTATAAACTAGAATTTTGCAAAGGGATTAGTTCTTAAGGAAAAGATAAATAAGCTGGGGATAGGGGATGTTTAAGAAATGTATAGTAATCATTCTAATTACCCCATCACCAAAAGCTATTATTTCTTATAAAAATAATGTGAAGAAAAAAGCTGATTAGAATAGAATAGCATATAGGAGTAGAAAAGACCATCACAGTATTATTGTAAGGATGGGACTTCAGTACTTGTCAAGCTACCCATACCATCAAAGTGACCATTGGCCAGGATTTCCAGGGTAGAAAGACAAGGAACTGAAGTGAGGTACCAAGGGAGAGAGCAGGAAAAATATTAGGATTTCTTAAGCAGTGGTTGGAAATTGAAATTATGAATGTATTCTCAGCTAGCCAAAGTTAATGTACTTTCAAGAACTGAGGAGATAAAGCTAATTTTTTATCTTGTAATAAATATTAATAATATCCTTTCATTTTGCGACCTCACAGTTTGAATGCCAGAGACTATGATGATTCATATGTAATGTTTTATAATTTTCAAAACACAACCAGGAAGTACATATTATTATTCCTATTTCATGCATAAGAAAACCAAATTATAGATAATTTAAACAATTTACTGAATTCAGAAAAAAAATGCCCCAACATATTGATTCCATTAGATTTTTTTTTCATTTCAGTTTTCTTATTCCTGTAAGTACTTGTGCATTTATATATGTAATGCAGCATGATTAACAAAACATAATTCCTGCTTTCGTTTAGGCTTATGTTCTAGGAAGCAAAGTAGGTAATTAAACAATTAAACAAGACAATTGATCAAGTGTGCAATAGTGAGCTGTGATGGGGATTATGAGTCAAGTTCTGCAGAAAAACTGACTTTTAATGGAGCTACAAGGTAGATCTGGTATGAAAGTGGAAAGGAGGGTGGTCTAAGCAAAACTTATAAAATCCAAAACACTGAGGTGAGGAAATGCTTGAAGTAATGAAAGACCACAAATAAGACAGGTTGGGCTAGACTGCTGAGTTTGCAAAAGGAAAAGGGAGATAGTAGGCAAGGGCCCAGATTAGAGGTCCTTGCTCTTTGTTTACACATATTGGACATTTTAAAATTCTGAGTTTATGAAGAATTTAAGCAGAGATGTGAAATGGTCAGTGGTGAATTACATTCTGCAGAAGAATATTAAGAGAAAGAAATAGAACCAAGACTGTACTGTATTGCCTATTACTTAGAAAGGTGAGAATACAAATGAGAATGAGTCAGAGATGAGAATTACTATGGACATTTTGGGAGTCTTATTTGAGGGAAATGAGGACATAATATGTTTAAATTGTGTTTAGTGAAATAATTATGTGACTCTGTGTATACTTCAGTTTTTCACCACTACTATGTAATATGCATGTAGCAAGCAGATGGTTAGCTTCTACTCACTGGGTGGATTCTCCTAACATTTCAACATGCAGGTAAAGAGCCAGAGGGCAGGTCACAATATGAATTAGCTTAGTGGCACTTTATGGAGGTAGTGAAAAAGGAACAATATTTGAAAAGTAGAGTTAGAAGTTAATTTGTGGAAAATTCTTTCAAATCTTGCAGCTATAAGAGAGGTTTCCAAAAATTTGATAATCATGTAGTTTCCATGGTCTTTCAATAACATGTGATGAGATTTAAGGAAACTTTTCTAAGTCAAAGATGATAATAAAAACTTGATCAAATATTCAAGAGACAAGACTAGATTAAATTTCTAATCTCTTTGTAGCAAACATGATTAAAAGACAATTAAAGTCACTTTAGGTAAAATAAATATGGGGAAATATTTTATAGAGCTATATCTGTGAGTTAATTCATAAAAACATTATGTTCATTTTTAAAATATTTATTTATTTTTAAGTTTTAGGTGGACACAAGATCTTTATTTTACATTTATGTGGTGCTGAGGATCGAACCCAGTGCCTCGTGCATGCTAGGTGAGCGCTCTACCACTGAGCCATAACCCCAGCCCTGTATTCATTTTTTAATTGTTTTTTTTTATGTAATATGATTTAAATTTTCTAATGTATTGTAATCTTTTCACATTTAAATACCTGTTTTTATACTTAATTTTTCATTTGAGGTCTTATATCCTTTCCCTTAAAGAATGCCCAAGTAACAATAATAAATCAGAGCCCACTACACTTGGGTCTGTCTCTGTAGGAACTGATGCAATCTGTAAAGGAAAACATGGAAGAAGAGTCAATGGGAAGATACTAGACATTTTCCTCAATAGCACAATTGGGCTTTAGTGTCAATAATTGGAATCTTTCATTAACAAAAGAGATCTAGTTGTTTTAGTTCAAAGATATTCTAAGTCATGTGTTGAATTGCTTTAAATGTAATGAAGATAGATTTTTTAGATTAATGTCTGAATTATATAAACACATGATTTAATATTAACAGAGGAACATAGACACTGTGCATTAGAGGCCCTCAAATTTTAATGTGCCTAAAGATTGCATGAAGACCTATATCAAATTTTGGTTTCTGTATCTTAACAGCAAGAGATGCTAACCAACAACCAAAAATTGCTTATTTAATCCACATTCCAGTGATTTTGATGCAGAGGATCTGAAAATCAAATCAATGAGGAAGTACATATATCCTGTTTGGCATATCTCTCCTCAAAATTTTTTCCCTCTGATTTGAGGAACTGAAGGAAGATGCTAAGTAAAACATCTTCATCATATTGTTAATAAGTAAATGTATTTAAAGTCAAAATAATACAATAATATATTATTTAACACCAGAAACAATAACAAGGTTGTTATACATAAGTATATAAATTTGTAACATGCCAACGTGAATGGTTTTTACTTAAAAATCTCTGGAATTAGTAGTGGTACTAAAAAAAGAGAAAAAAAATCACTGCCTGATTTAAATTTTATATATATATATTAGATGTATTGTAGGTTTGAATAATCATTTCAGCCAGGCTTCATCTCTTAATCCCAAATTAAATCTCTTTATCCCAAATTTTTAAAAGCATGTTACAATGAATATTTTTAAATTGAATTAAGAAACTGTGTCATATTTTTTAAAGTCAACTTCACTAAGGATTGATTTATATTGCCAGAATACTTTGAATATATAAAGCAGTAGATGTGTTTTAATCCTTGAATTTGCAAATTAGTTCTTTGAAATTAAAAAAGTAAACAAATTAGAAAATAGTTAGATAAATAAAGTAGAAGTAATTTGTTCAAACACAAGATAAGAGCATTAAGTATGAATTTAATGTATCTTAAGGAAACTAAAATTCTCTACAGAAAATTTTGAAAGAAAAAGTCAAACCTTTCATAATTATTCAGTGTATATGTATATACAGCACTGTATTTAAAATATATTAGCACTGGGAAGATTTTAGAGATGCCCTTGGCTGATGTTCACTTTTTTTTTTAATAACTTTATTTCATTTCTTTAACATGGTGCTGAGGATTGAACCTAGGGCCTCGTATATACTACCACTTAGCTACAGTCCCAGCCTCTGATGTTCACTTTTGTAGATGAGGAAAATGAGGACACATCCCTGAGCCACTTGCCCAGAAGAAAGCCTGGGAGATCAGTTTGGAACCTAGTGTCCCACCCTCTCATTTATAAAACTTTTTTAAGTTACATGAAACTATTGTGACATGGGTTGTATTAATCTCTGGATTTTCACATTTTTGTATCAATGTGAAAATCCACTGAGTTCACACTTTTCATACTTACATAAACTAACGAATACTAGTGCAGGTGTTTTATACACTTAAATTCTAGTCCCACCGAAGGACCTTTTTGAGACATTAGGATTAGAAAAAGGTTTTTAGCTTTATTTCCCACTGTAAGTCACTGAAATAGACAAATGTTAAGGAGATGATAAAATTCTTTCTGTAATTATGAGCTTACAACACATAGCATGTATTCTGAACTGGGTGACTGGTTGGGTTATTGTGGAAATGAGGCAAGGAAAAGACCACAGGTTATTAGAACTCTGGATGTCCCTGGAACCGGCGCTTTTTCTTGAATTAGAGTTTCTGTTATATATATTTCTTGAGTACCCAACTTAGGTTTGTAGAAATTTGCAAGGTTAAAATTTTCATCAGAGAAGGAATACTTACAGTTTATCATATCAATTAAGTATATAATTTGAATTTAAATAAACATTACTTAAGCCAAGTGAAATGTGAATTTTAGTTTAAAATGTGGACTTTTATTCTTCCCTTCACACCTTCACATAACTACCCAATATTTTTCTGCCATTGACAGTAGTGTCATTTTCATTCTGTTTATTAAAGGGCATTTGCATAAATTTGCAAACATTTGGCCCAACCCAAAAATCTCTCAAAATGAAATAATTTTCTTTATATCTTTGGAACTATAGATAATATTTAAAATCAAATTGATGAAAGTTTTTAATAATTAGTTTGGGCATAAGCAAGGTCTCACACATACATTCAAAATAATTTTATTGAAAACTTTCTTTTAAATAGTATGAACTAAGTCAAAAAGTAAGATTTAAATATCTCACAATCAAGTTCCTTCTTTATATAGCAGAAGGACAAAAAAGACTGCTATACTCAAGTGTATACCTTGTCAGACAAACAGAGCAGTGGAATGCAGCTGCTGATAAATCACTTTTTCAATTTTTTTCCTTGTAATTCTTATTTATGTTACACACTCTTAAGAACAGCAACAACAATAAATTTTTTTTTTTACTTGAGTTAATTCAAGAACATGTGGGGAAAGAGAAATCAAAATCTCGTATTTGCAGCTAGAACTTACAGATACTCAGGAACAATTAGAAAGTAAGATTTGATAGAAACACAGGAATGTCTAAACCCCCTGTTAACTCAGGTAATAGGAAGAAGTTGGGTGACAAAAATGTCATTAAATATCTAATAGGAGTAATAATAATACTAGCTAACATATATTGCCTATTTGATTTGCCAGGTAGTAATATTTTATACTTTATATACATTTTTCATCAGTTTGAAAAATTTTTATAGGTTTCCAACTACAATTTCCCCTGACATAGCTGAACCAAAATGATACAGCTAGTAAATAACTGACTCATGCTCATTTGATCCCAACTCTATTTTTATTATTTGTTTTGTTGGTTTTGTTTCAATCTCATAGCTTCTGTTCTAGTTTACAACTTTTAAAATCTCTCTTTAGTATTCTGGCTAACTCCTTATCTTCCTACAACAGGGAGTGTACTAGACTGTGGGAATTACTTTCTGTCATCCTTATTTGGTAGGTTTTGAATTAGACCACATCTCTATCTTAGGTCATATGCCTCCCTGTTCCACTCACCTTTAACTACAGTGAAGGCATCATGTGAAAACTGTGACAACACCTTATTGAGACCCAGGTAGAAATCAAGAGAAGGTGGGAGTTCTTTAAAGTATGCCATGATTTTAACAGATATCCTGTGTCTGAGTTCTTGGGAATATTAGATATTCAATATTTTTCCCAATATTTATAGAAACACCAATTTCTGTAACATCTGTTCCACACCTCTTCAGTTTCTTATGTAATATTTTATTGAGTAAAATTTTAGTTAGATTGTGTATAGTGATATTTAGTGCATTCTTATTGCACATCAAGAAATTGAAATGTATTTTTGTCTAAAAATATTTGAATTTCTAAAGTGAATTACCACATTGGTATCATTTAAATGAGACATAAATGTGTTTCCTTAGTAGTTTTTAATCATTTTTATCATGATTAATTAAAATGTTTGTTGAAGAATGTCTAAAATAGATAATATTTACATAATTGTGTTTATAGTTCCACATCAAAGAAGTGATAAATGTCCTTGGGAAACAAGAATATAAACATATATAATGAATAATAATTAATAAGTTAGATAATTAAAGACATAATGAGATATTTTGTTAACTTACTGATTTTTAATTTGCAAGAATTAAAATTAATTTAGTCTTTTTAAATATAGATTATGGTTTGGGGAGTTCATAAATTTAGCAAATATATATAACATGGCACTTATAAATTTTTTTAAAGAGAGAGAGAGAGAGAATTTTAATATTTATTTTTTAGTTTTCGGAGGACACAACATCTTTGTTTGTATGTGGTGCTGAGGATTGAACCCAGGCCGCATGCATGCCAGGCGAGTGTGCTACCGCTTGAGCCACATCCCCAGCCCCAAACACTTACAAATTTTTTATTTAATTTTTATTATTTAAATGTTAACTTTCCTTATCTCTCATTAAGTATTTTTAATATATTTTAAAATAGTTAAACATTTAAAGTACTTCAGAAATTACATTTAATCATAGTGGAAGATACTTTTATCATATAGAAGTTAGACATTATTAATAGGTAATATAAATCAAAGCATAGAATCTTCAAAAATTTGCTTTTGCTCTCATATTTGCTCTCATACATTATTATCTTTCTAGTCATCTGCTAATAATCCCTCAAAAGATAACTATTGTGGAATCCAACTTCCATTTTGTTTTATAATCACATCCATAGTGCTTGCTGTACTTTCTTCTGCTGAACACAGATTTTGTCATTTACTGATTGGTACTTGACAAGAAGCCAATGGATTTCTAAACTATACCCATTTATTCCTCAATCACCGAGAAGAACATGTAATTCACAAGTCACTTCCAAATTTGGCTTATTTTGATTTAAAAAAAAAAACAATTTTTTTATGATATCAGATGATTTTAGGAATGAATTTTTTTTTTCTTACAACTTGCTGAATTCTGAATGGGAAAAAAAAAACATAAATGTTGAAATCAAAAGAGGATCCAAATCCTACACTTTAAAAGATTGAACTGACTAGAAGTTTTTGGCACATAGTGTTATATATAACTGAAAAAAAGTAAGTCTTCATTACTCAGAATGAAGAGAACTTTGATGTTACATTTGCATGTATACATATATAATATATATTTTTACATATCTTTAAGGATTCATAAATATATTTATCACATAAAAATGTAGATGTATGAATAGATCATTACAGATTTATAATTCAAAAAGATAAAAAGCATATGCATACGTGTACTTTTTAATCAGTACTTTGTGCCTCTGTGTGTGCATGCATGATTTTAAGGAAAGTATGATCGATATTACAAAGAAATCTAGCTTTAAGATATGCCAAAAGTTGATATAACTCATTACTCTGAATGGGATTTCACTTTAAGTATGTTAATTGTAATGTAATAGAAGTTTCACAATATCAAATGAAAAAAAAAAACACTTCTTTAATTCTTTAGTCTTCTATCAGAGTTGATGCTCAAACAAGATCTGAATATTCTCTGTATTTCAGTCCACCCTCTGTTGAAAGGGTCTTTCATTGTCAACTCTCTTGTGTTCCCTGAATAGCACTTCTCCTTTGTGACATTAGGCACCTTATGCTACAGATATTACCTAGGGCTTCACAATGGCCTTATACTGGAGGCTGGGTGGCAGAGCTAGGGGCCCAGCTTTCCCCAAACAGGGGAAGTATTTTGAGTGCTCCTCCCTTAAAAAAACAAAAACAACAACAACAACAACAACAAAAACATTAAAAGGTGTTTTTTGTTTGTTTTTTGATACAGATATTAAAATCAGGGATGCTTAACCACTGGGTCATATTTTCTATTTTATTTTGTGACATGATCTCATTGAGTTGCTTAGGGCCTCTCTAAGTTTCTGAGGCTGGCTTTGAACTTGTGATCCTCCTGCCTCAGCCTCCTGAACCACTGAGATTACAGGCCTGTGCCACTGGGCCCAGCTCATAGAGAAATACATGTTCAACATTTTTGGGAAATCCTACTGAAGATTTCTTTGGGAAGTAAAGGACAAGGTTATTTCCATATATTGGACAGCTATACATATACTGCAAGATCATCTTGGAGGATTATTCAACAAAAGAACTTAAAACTATGCACTGGCACTGAAAGCTACCTCAGGGGAGATCTGAAATTATCTTCCTGACAAGGATTCTGCATTTTAAGAATATAAACTAAGAGTGAAGTAACATCTTATTTAAAACTTAACTTTCCTCAAAAAAAAAAAAATCATTGATGTGATGGACATGAAGATATTACTGCATGGAATTTCTTCAATCATCTCTCATCATTTCCATTCCTTAAATTTAAATATTATTGAAAATGGTCAAAAAATGTGAAGAAAATATTTAGGTTCAAATATTTAAAATGTGAATATCTAAGGACTGTCAAAGATGAAACATAGTAAGTTTAGGGTGTGAGAAAAAAGCATATTTGTAAGATGAATTTTGATAATATATTTGAACGGAAATTAGTATAATTACAAAAAAATTCTACAAATACTTCTTTTGAGAAATATCAATTTTACTCAAATAGTAATTCATTTTAAAAATCAGACAAGTGGCCAAAATTTACTACAGAGTTTTTATAACTTTTAATTTTTGAACATTTAATTCCCACTTTTTTAAAAAAAACTTTTCAAGAATATAAAAAATTCACATAATGGTTATTATGTCCTTCTTAAATTTATTACACAGAACTATAATTATTATCAATATGAAGGTGTATCACTAATTTTTGAGTATAAATGATAATACACTGAGTAATATATTTATCATTCTCTTGGAAAAAATCTTCATAATGTTATTCATTTTCTTTGTATAGAAAAGTGCAGGAATATGGAAAAATAAAATAGCAATCACTTATGTACTGGAAGTGGTAAATATTAGACTTGATAATTTTCTATTTTGTGTATTCTTTATTTTTATTTTAATTAAATATATTGTATGCAGTTAAAATATTCCCTACTGAATATAATAACATTTTAATTTTCATAGTATGGTATCATACTATTAGTATGTGTTTTATTAAAATATACTGTTTTTCAGAAATTTCTTAATTATAGAAAAATGAGAAAACATTTCATGGGAGAAAATATGTACACTTATATCTCTTCCTTATAACATTATGAAGCTTAATTTATATTCTTTAGTCCCCCATGACTGACTTTCCTAATTTCCTATTAACATTAAAATTTTACATTAAACCTTTTCTTTTGATAAAGTAATAATTACTTTCATTAGAACTCATTTAAATTCCCATGACATGTGTCTTCTGTAGAAAAGTACTTAATTATCTGTGTTACTTAGAGTTATGTTTAGGAAACCCATTGACCTTTTCTTCATATTTCACAATTACCCAAATAACACAAGCCCGCCTACCTAGGACCTCTCTGTCCTGTCACATCAACTAAAAAAGATACATTTCTCACTTTATCATTTGGGGTTTGATTATGTGTCTACAAAAGGGCAACCAGTCTGTGAACACCAATGTCTTTTTTATATTTCTCCATAGAGTATTTGTTTGATGAAGGAGATGAAATTAAAAGAGATGGAGCTGGTCATGGTGCTACATACCTGTAATCCCAGCGACTCAGGTAGCTAAGGCAGGAGGATTGCAAATGCCCAGTCTGGACAATTTAGCAAGACCCTGTCTCAAAATACAAAATAAAGATTAGAAGGGTTGGAGATGTAGCTCAGTGGTAGGGTACCCCTTGTTTCAATAACCAGTATTGCAAAAGTGAAAAGTTAATTACTCCAAATTTAATTTTGGACAATGCTAAGAAAAGAGATTCTTGATAAAACAATAAAAGGTGGACCTCTGCCACACTTTAGCTCTTAATAGTCAATGTCTTCATCTGTGATATTTGTACATGATTGTTCCCATCACCATAAATGTCTCTGTTTATTTTTATTTACAAAATTATAGATAAATGATTGTCCATGTTTACTTCTCCAAGGATAGTCGTTACCTGTATAGAGCTGAGACTCAACACATGGGAATGTGGCTATTATTAGAAAGGAAAATTTTTGGAAGGAAGTATTGAGGCCTATTTTGGAACTATAAATTTGATGCCACATGCTAATAGTTTTATGTGGGGTAGGTACTAGCAGTGTGTATATGATTTGCAAGTAGCATCTGTAGTGCATGTGCAAGTGTGTGGGGATGAACCATTTCCATTTAGTGCCTTTAGGCAAGTGCTGCTAGACACACTCCAAAGGTACAAGTCATTGCTCGAAAAATGCAGGTAAATGCAGCCTGAGAAAAATTCCTTCAAAGATTATGAGAGCAAGCTTTTTGTTAGTGATATGTTTATTTGTATATTAATCTTGCCAGTTGAGTGGTATTTTAAAAGCCATTTAACTTTCTGAATTGTCTTATCTAATGTAGATGCAAATATATATTTCAGTGAATATTAAATAAAATGCACACATTGTTTAATTTAATATGAGATGCATAATGAACATTAATACTATTTATGGTATTTATTTTTATCTCCCACACCAAAAATTATTTTCAAAATCTGCCAAATTAAAATAATGAAGAGTAAGAGGTATGACTAGTTATGAAAAGCATATTGAAATATTGACTAGAGATTGGGTTTGTTGCTTAGTGGTAGAGCACTCACATTCTCAAAATTTCAAAAACAAAAACAACAACTGCATTCAAACTCTGTAATGAAGCAAAATAAACTGAATATTCAACCTAATTTCTATCTGACTAAAACTAAGCTATATGAGTTACTTGATGTTCCCCTGATGCATCATGCTGCCCATTTGTGATCTTCCTGTTTTGTTTAGCTTGCTATTTTCCACCTAGCCAGTGTGGTAAACTCATATTATTTTATTATATTGCTTTAAAAAGACCTTTTCTGATGCTTCCCTGAGGCATGCATCCATTACTTATAGTTGGTAGTACAATTTGCCAACTCACCTTGGCTAAGGAACAATAGGGCTGTTTATCATACAATCTAATAAAATGTCTTAAGAATGGTATAGAAGGGTGGGGTTGACTTCTGGGAAGTCCAAGAATATTTTCCAAGACCCACATGCAGAACATCTTTCCACTCGACCATTCCTTTGTCGGTCATCATCTTCTGGCTTAATTTCAGTATTCTCAAGATGGCTATGTCTACCCCAGACTTGAACTGCTCACAATCAAGAGCCCTGCAGGAGAGTTTTCCCTTCATAAGTCAGCTCGGAATAGAAAGGAAAACTTTCCCTGGGAGAGTCCTAAAAGATGCCTTGCCTCTACTGTCACTAATCTATACCGAACAACATGTCCATTATTTAGTTGCAAGAGATTGGGAAAGCAAGCATGCCACCTTCCCTGCCTCCATAACAAGAAGTGTGGTTTTCAATACTGTTAAATGTTGTTATTATGCAATAATGCCTTTGATCCATCTCAACTCCTAATTCCAGGTCTGTCAGAGTGTATTTCCTCTATTTTGATCCTCCTTCAAAAAACACTGCATTACTAACTACATCACATTAATGTAAATGTTTAGAATTTTGTGGACTTCTCTATTAAAACATCAGCAACTTGTGGGAAGAGAACCTATTGTTTTCATCATTATATTCCTATTGCTTTATATCTAATAAGTGTTTAAAACCCTTTAAATAAGTTTAAAAACTGTTAAAATAGATAAAAAGAAATTTATGATTGAATTAAATATTTTAAAGTCAAAATAAGAACTTGTAATAAGTAAAATTGTAATGGTTATAAAACAGCATAATGGATAAGAGATATTGCATCATCCCTGAAGGAGCCAAAACCTAACCATCTGCTTCACATCTCACTAAGACTAGAGATGAGAAAAAAGATGTGAATTTGCTACCCCCTGGGAGATTGGATGAGGATCATATAGGATTTAGAGAATAGAACTTGCAGGGAAATGTCAATAATTTAGGTTTTCCTTTTGCAAAGAAGACACATCAAAATTTTACCCTTCCTTAACAATGTAATAGATGAAATCATGTTGAATCTTTTAAATGGACTTTTGAGAAAGGGCAGGTTAAAAAGAAATAGAATATTTTTACAGGAATTTCAGAAAAGAACACTACAAAGTGTTAATTCAATGATGAAAACTATAGTTAATCATGTTGAATGTATTAACCTTATTTTACCAAATATATATATATATATATATATATATATATATATATATATATATATATATATATATTTGTCTCTTGCTAAAAAAGAAATGGACTTTTTACTCAGGTGTGTGTGTGTGTGTGTGTGTGTGTGTGAGTGTGTGTGTGTGTGTGTCTGTCTTGGTAAACAAGCAGTTCCAAATAGTTCCATGCTGTGTGTTTTATGATTTTCCATATCTCTGCCTAGAAAAAACAAAAGAAATACACAAGTGTTTAAATAATCAAAGAAAAAACTGACTTTCTCCTTGAAAATTAAATGTCAAATTGGATTTGAAATGTTTACAGAGGTACTTTTCATTTGTTCATTATGATAGTAATGATAAATGAGAAAAGCTCTTTCAGGGAATAAAGTATTTCTTCAAATTTTCAATTTAGTCTTAGTTTTATGTAAGATGGTTTTGTAAGTATGAATTAGCATTAGTAGCTCCAAAAACATTTTGTGCTTAATAAGGCTTAGAATGAGTAATTTGGTAATAGCCAATATAAAGTATATTATATATATATATATATATATATATATATATATATATATATATATATATATATAATTATATTTTTTGGCATGAATATTGTCAATTTTTTCCTCATCTTCCAAGTATAAAAATACATTCACAATGCACACACATACACACACACACAAACTTCACAACTCATTTATTACTCAGATAGGTCAGTTATTTGTACACTTATCATTTTTTATAAAATTCTACAATGACTTTCTAGTTATTATTGTTGACTTTAGTCCTATGTCAATATATTTTTGCTGACCCTTGACATCAAGAAGAAGAGAAGGTCTTTTACTTTAGTGTTGATACTAAGGAAGAGTGACTTAAGTGAAAAAAAGAATTTAAATTCTTGGTGTAATAGCTGGCAATTTTCTTCTAACTCATTTAATGAGATTTACATGTGTTATATCTTGACTTGGACATGAACCTGTGGACCTAATTTTTTGTTTTCATTTTGTTGTTGGTGTAACAAAATACCACAGATTAAGTGGCTCAGAGCAACACAAGTTTATAATATTTTTTAATTCTGGAGGTCAGAGCCTAAAGAGTGTCCTCATGGATGAGCTCTTTTGGTGGCTCTGGGTGAGGATTCTTTCCCTTTTCTTTCCAAGTTTCTTGGATCTGCCTGCATCCCTTGCCTCTAGGTCCTCTCCTTAGTTGCTACAACCTTTGTTTCCAGGGCATGTCCAAGTCTAATCCTCTCTGACCTCCCTTTTAGAAGAAACTTTTGGATACAGCACATCCAAAAGTTTCTAAATTATCAATAATGTCCCAACATGACAAGGAGAGTTACTGATGAAAAATCATGATATAGTATCAAAATATGGATAGTCTTCATTATGTAATGCCCTTGTAATTTACAACTGCACATATTTTTCAGGATGGAGTTAGCAAAGATAAACAATAGCAAACATTATAATCTTTATAAGAAGGTTTATTTTTTTAATCAACCACCTATTTTAGAAGGAAATGCATGTCCTTGGGTGGAGAAAGGTCAAAATTCAACCATTTTTAATTTACCTTCCCCCACCTCAACTACCACAAATATGCAGAATCCAAATCTAACATAAATGGTGAGTTATATTTTATCTTACTCTTAAAATTATGTTATTCCTAAAGGAATTATTTTTAAAAAACTACCATTAACATATTCAGCTAAGTTACCATTGCATACTAGCTATTGTAAAATCTAATTTTCAGTATAGTCTTTAAGAGCCCCAAGAGGATAACATTGAACCTCTCTCATGTTTGATTTTTAGTTTTCATGAATGCTTTAATTTTATATAGTATAATTTTTACTATTCAGTGTATTTTATTTGAACCATGGGAGAACTTAGTTTTATTTTAATGATCAGCAAAAAAGCTATGTATCATTATGAAAATAAAATAGAGAATATAGAATTATTTGGTTGTTCTTTTTCTCCATATTCGCAAAAATGGTATAGAATTATACATAGAAAACTTAAAGTTTTTTTCTACTTTTTTATCAACTTTTGGTTGATATATAATTATACATATTTACAAGGTGAAGTGTGATGTTTTAATTCTTACATACAATGTATAATGGGCCAATCAAGGTAATTAGCATATTGATCACCTTAAACTTTTATCATTTCTATATAAGAAGAGCATTTGTAATCCTCACTTCTAGCATTTTAAAATGCATTATTATTAACTATATTCGTCCTACTGTGCAATAGAATACCAGAACTTTTTTCTTCTGACTGTAACATTATATCTGTTGATCAAATTTTCCCTCTCCCACCTGACTCCCACTTAATTAACCTCTGGGAACCACCATTCCATACTCAACTTCCATGAGATCAGATTTTCTAGATTACATATGTAAGAAATATCATGCATTGTTTTTCTGTGCCTGGTTTATTTCAGTTAACATAAATGCCCTCCTGGTCCACTTATTTTATTATAAGTGAAAATACTAAATCTTTTCCAGGGTTGAATAGCATTCCAGTGTGTGTGTGTGTGTGTGTGTGTGTGTGTGTGTGTGTGTGTGTGTGTTTGTGTGTGTGTATTAGTGTATCTTTTTCCATTCATCTAGCAAAAGATATTTAGATTGGTTATATATCTTGGCTATCATAAATAGTGCTGCAGTAAACACTGGAGTGCAGCTGTGTCCATGACCTATTTAGCACAAATATAAAGTTGAAGACAATGTTCCCTGCCCTGTAGGAGCTCACCACTCCAGAAGTACAATACATACAGCAATGGAAAATTGAAGCTGTATGGTGTACTGGAAAGAGTTACACAAAATTAAGTTAGACACACAAAAAAAAATGTCCATAGAGGAATTTTCTATTAATGGAGGTAAAGTGTCACCAGACATTAGTGAATAGCTAGAATTTTTACAGATGGGAAAGGATATTCCAAGCTAAGGAATGGGAGAATAAGGACATATAAGCAATAAAGAAATGAAAGTGAGTAAAGCAACTAGGAGAGTTAAACATGTATACTGAATGATAAATTGACAAGAATATTAATGTTAATAACTTATTTAATAATTATAACAATATTATTAAGACAAAATAAATGGATTTCTTGGAATTTATTCTTCATCTGCATATGCACATTTTTTTTCTGGAATAGGAAAGTATAAAGGAAAGGAATTAATGTACCTTCTGAAACTTGATAACTAGAAATATTCCTTTAACTTTACATGAACTTTATCAAAATCAGAAGCTTAATACTTTCTTTAACACTTTACAAAAATTTTTATTATCTTGGCAAATGAGTTAATTGCCTGTTATATTAGACAAAAAGAAGAATAACTATGTTTCTCTTAGCAATGATGAATAACATATTACTCACATTATTGTTAACTCTTTTATATTTTAGTAACAAGATATAAAGATAATAAATATTGTCAATGTTAACTAAATGCTGAAAGCATAAGTCAAATCATGTCCTTAATAGTTCACTTGTTCTTAATTCTGTACCAATTATTTAACTTCCTATTCTTAAACATATTTTTAACATCATTAGTCTGAGTCCCTAGGAATTTATTTGTTGAATGCATATGAATCCCTCCTTTATGTTTAATTTGTAAATAGTTAGCAGGATGCATCACTTTTATTTCCTTTAAATTTGCTTAAAGTGCACTATTATGATTCAATAGACTTATAATTAATTTATTGGTAAACTATCATTCCCAGTAGGAATAACAAAAAGTCAACTTTTGAAAGAATTGATATAAAATTATTAGAATTAATTATGGTGAAATATTCAAGGATATGGAAGACATAGTTATTTAATAAATGCCTATTGAAAGATGCTTCAAAGTTTGATAGTTACTGTTTTCGAAAAGAGCAAAATGAATAGTTCATTCTTATATTAAAAAGAGAAAATATGAATTAGCTACTCGGTGGCAATTTATATATACAAAATCTTTCAGTTACAACCATGTATGTTAAACGTACAAAATATTCATTGTAAATTATGATTAAAAAATAATTAGATGTTTTAATAAAAGTATAGAAAGATTATCAATACTAAGCTTTTCCTTTGCCAGAATGAATCCAAACTCAGTAAACTCCATAGGCTATGGTTGTCCCAATCTTTTCATGTTTTTGATTGCAAGAACCTATTATAAGAGATAAATATGGTACTAGCTTTGATTTTCTTCCTTAGGGATGTAAGTAAAACTTCGCATTCTCATAAGCTTCTTGTTTTAATTACAGTGTAAAAACACTGTGTTTCATATAATAGGAAGACATTTAAAATGAGATTAGTTGTACTATCTCAAAAATGTGGGTTGAAGCATTAAATAGGATAAATGGAAAACACACATACATCCTACATGTTTTGCTTTTGACTCAAAGAACTCAATCCAGTGAATATATTTTTAAATAAGCATCTCAGAGTAGCAAAAATTTGCTCATTTCAAACTATAAGCAATGCTTTTTAAAACTGACCTTGAAATGGAATATCTGTTTGAAAAGTAAACAGATGTGTTATAGTAAGCTCTTCTCAACCGTTATTTCCTAAAGGGATAAATAAAACTGTCCCCCAAACTGCAACAATGCAAATTGTTTTTAAAGATTGAAGCTTGCTTAGCAAGCTGATAATACAGGCTCATTAGGTAAATTGCCTTAAGTGTACCTTACTCCTATAACAAAAACAAAAGTTACTTTTAGATTACAGCGACTTTTTTTATGTCTATGTATGGGGAGTACCTATTGAGAATGATGGCTTGCAAATTTTCCCAAAGGATTTTTCCTGAGGATTGTTTTGTATCTATGGCTCAACTTAGGTTAACATATAGATATTCAATCAAAATAAAATGAGCACTTAATTGTCAAATTGTCAATGATAGCTGTATGTTCATTGCTATTAGAAGGTAATCCTTGGGCCTGGGGTTGTGGCTGAGGGGTGGAGTGCTTATCTAGCAAGTGTGAGGCACTGGATTAGATTCTCAGCACTGTGTATAAATAAATAAAATAAAGGTCCATTGACAACTAAAAAAAAGAAATTAAAAAAAATTAAAAAGAAATCAATCCTCTCACAATTCCTAGTGGATTCCTAATACCACTTCTATAACAAGTGTTTGAAATTTTACCACCCTTTCCAGTTCTTTGGTCCTCATGTCAGAAATTAATTCTGCATCTTGGTTCCTTTAGAAAATATAATCAGAGAAAATATCTTAATTTTTTCTTAATGATTTATCCACCATTTCATTTTTCTATTCTTTCATCCTCGGAGCAAATGCTCTTATGTTCTTGTTTAGGTTTGTATTGCATCGACAAGAGTACTCGGACAAACTCTTCTTCCATTTCCATCTCCTTCTAATGCCTCTTGACTCTCTCCAGAGGCACCTTTCTTTCAGCATGCACATCTACTCTGTCTGATCAGAATTCACTGCACTTGAACTTTGCTATTAGTGATACCTTCCCTGATTCAGTTCTTGAAATTGCACGGGGCATTAGTAAATGTCCTTTCCCCTTGCTATTCATTCTTTAATTATGCATGAACTTTGTCTCACCTACTCTTACTTTTGGATTTTTTCTCTTGACAGTCTAGTCATCCTCCTCACATGTCTCTGTCCTCACTTTAACTTCATCTAACTTTAATTCCTATAGCTTACATTTTTTTTCAGCCCCCAGTTCTATTTCCAGTATTGATCATTCTCCTGAATTTTAAACTTAAATATTTCACTGTATAATCCCTTATAGATATCTCCAAAGCATCCCCAATTTGGTACATTTAAAAAGAGATTGAAATTCTAACATTTGGGTTCAGAACACCAAATTCAGGATTCTGCCATTTAATGAGACAGGATACACAATATTTGACTTCGGTTTACTCATAAAATACAATATTAACTTTCCACTCCATCAACATATTTATACACTCAACATCTTTACTCACCTAGATTATTCCAGTAACACCCTAGTTGATTTCCCTACCTCCACCTTTACTTCAATACAATCTGCTCTCAAAACAATAGCCAAAGCGATCCTTTGAAGCAGTAAATCAGACTGTGTCACTCTGCTCAGAATCTTCCAGTTGTCTCCATCTTGATTTTTAAGTAACCAAGTCTTCATCTACAGCCCCAACCCCATACTCTCTCATCTTGCCTCTTCCTAAATTCTCTTTTTATCCCACCACACTGACCTCTTTAGAGTCTCTTCTATTTTCTGTGCAAATCCTTGTGTTGGTCCTTAGCCCATGATCTTTAACACATGGTCTTATACTCAAATGCATATCACTCTGATACTTTATAAGCGTCTATTCTCACTATGATACATTCTCTGAAACATATTTTCTGGCCATCTTGTGTAAATTATGCTTAAGGACTGATCTGCATCTTTTAATCTCCATCTTCCATTTACTTTTCTCCATAGAGTTTATCTTCCAATATACTATACAGTTGACTCATTTATTTTGTTTTGCTTTTGCCCCACTGTAATAAAAGCTCCATAACAGCAGGAATTCTGCCTATTATTTTTCGTCATGTTTCACAATGCTAAAAAATAATAGAAGTTCAATAATATTTGTGGCATAAACAAATGAGCAAATGAAGATATGGAGGTAGAAGTGCTTCTTGATAGCTATCACTGTAAAATATTATTCCCTTTATGATTCCTTCTATTATCTTTCCAATTCACACCATGATATCACTCAGATCCTTGTGTACATACCCTTGTAGTCTTTGTGTTTTCCTCTCTGTGTGTTCTATCCTGGTTTTGAGACACCATCTAATCATTTTTAAGGCTATTTACTTGGAGAACTCTTTAAGCCTTTCAAACATTTTTACCAATTGTTAACTCTTACATTACATCGTCTGGAACAAACTCTTTAGCTGAGTCCTCACCTACGTAGCCCAATCATCTTGAACTAGAGTTCTCTAGCTATCTATAGATATCTACTTATATCTGTAGATGAAAGATTCTTTTCTGTGTGTCTTTGTGTGATATATTATTGAAAGTCAGGCTCTTCAGGTATGGGGGACAGAAGAGTTTGACAAAAGATCTAACATTATGTTAAAACTAAGACAATATTTAGTATGATACATTATTATTTTGTATATTGCTAGAGAAAATGTCAATTAAGCCATGGCCTAATCTTTCTAATCACTTAGAATTAAAAAAAATTATTTAGTGGTCTTGGGGATTGAACCTATGGGGATTTACAACTGGCCTACTTCTCTGGACCATTCAATTTTTAATTTTCGGGTGATCTCACAAAGTTGTTCAGGCTGGCCTTGAACTTGCAATCCCCCTGTCTCAGCCACCCTCTAGTATGCCCAGCGTTTTGTCACTTAAAATGTTTCTTTGCTACTTATTGATAGGCTCACATAGAACTATTTAATGATGATTTTTTATCTTATATTTGTATTGAGCTATATATCATACATATATAAAAAATTGCAAGTGAAATCAAAAGGTCAAGGCACTTGTAACATATTTTCACATTCAGAGGCATTCATTCATTCATATTAAAATAGTAAAAGAGTTATGTTTTCTAATGGACTTACAACATATGAATAAATATATGGTGAAAAACAGACATCTAATGAATTTACTAGGACTTAAGGAAAAGCTGCAAATCCCGAATATTTCATTAACACCGGGAGGAAAAAAATGACAGGTATTTCAGAAACAATTAGCAGTAGAAAAGGGAAGTTAGGAAAAAGGAAAAGTTTTATGGAAATTTATCGTCATTTGGGGTGTCTTGGGCAAATGCTTCCCCCTTAGAAGTTAAGGGAAAAAAATGAAGAAAATTCTGTAATGTAGGATGTCCAATTCGTGTAGACACATGAAGCCCCTATATTAAGATGGATAGTTAAGAACTAAATATTTAGAGATGAAGTTTAATTACAATATTTAACTCGTTACTGATTTTTATTTTTCTGGGAGCAGAGAAAAAAAACTAAAATTTCTCTGCTCAAAAGCTTCTGCTTTATTTCAACATGTTCTTCAAAACTCACTGGCTGGAACATCTATATGGCATATTTGATATGATAAAGCCTATAGTCATAAACACAAACAGAATTCTTAACTATTTTCAGAACAGATTGTGTGAACCTAGAATGAAGTCAAGTCTTTCAAAATAGTGTGCTTAAGCTGAGCAGTGAAAACTAAGAAAAATAATTGATTTTGCTTTGCTGCCGAATAGAAAATGTGGATCATACTCATGTACCTTTTAAGTATTGCTTTCTCACATTTCATCTTTGTACTGCTCTTGTGTTCATGTTCAGATCATTCATATTTTATTTTGAAACATTTTTCATTTTCAGATCAGCAGTCCTGTGATCCTGGTGAGTTTCTTTGCCACGATCACGTGACTTGTGTCTCCCAGAGCTGGCTGTGTGATGGGGACCCCGACTGCCCTGATGATTCAGACGAGTCTTTAGATACCTGTGAGTAGAAAGGTTCCTGTGCCATGTTCGGGTTTACCTTCCCTGTGAAACTAAATGTCAGTTGTTTTCACGGATGACTGCTGTTCTAGTTGATTCTTTTTTTGTTGTTTCCAAACAACCTAAGAAACTTGGAAGTTTTTGTTTATGTTCTTTAAAATGAGTATGTGAGGAAGAGCATAAAATGCAGTTTTCTGATAAGAATTATTTTATGAAAACACCAGGTTAATTGCTACAATGTGGTTATGTTAACACACACACAAAAAAAAAGAAATAAAGAAATTTTTTACTTGAAAGAAAGACCTTTAAAACATAGGAATAAAATGGACCTTCTCCAATCATTCATTTCACATATCTTTAGACAGAGAGAAATGAAGAAGGAATGTTAAGGAAATCAAACTTTAACTCTCACGATATTTCTATCAGTATATAAAAGTACAACACAACTTTCGAGTCTGTTTTCTTTTTTACATGAAAACAGAAATTTTATCCATTCTTACTGTGATGACTTTTGCTCCCATATGGGATCCAGAAACATTTGGTATATGTACATCCTAACTGGACTTGTACCACCATAACCTGGAGACTACTTAGGGTTTTGCCCACATTGGAAATAACACTACGACAAAATTATAAATGCATAATATAACCATAGATAAATATGTCACAGTTCTTTAATGTTTACCTATTCTTTGGAATATGAATAATTCTCTAAATTTTCATATGGCTATTTCTAACAATTCCACTATCAGTTTGTGTTCCTCCTATGACCAGATATGCATACATCTCATTATCATCCCCCAAAGTAACTACATAGTTCTGTGAGGTCAAAGTGAAGAGGAAAACCCATCATCATTATTGCTTGATTTTGTAGAGAAAACAATTATTGGCTCTATTTTTCATTTTTATCTACTTGTATAGAAGTTTTACAGACAAGATATTTGATAAACACCTTGCCATAAGGAAACAGGCAATGTTTGTTAATTTTCTTTAAATTTTAAATTTTTTCTTTAAAGTTTTTAAACACTTAAGTATTTAAATAATTATATTAATTGCTTCTCTTTACCTTGAGCCAATTACTTCTTCCATAGGATAAGTTGTAGTTATTTACAACATTTATAGTTTTTTTTTTTTTTTTTACCAATTTCTCCAGCTTAATTCTGGAAACCTTCCCTAGGCTCCTTATACCACAGATCTGATTCTGGACATAATAAGAGGAAAAAAAATAATAAAATTAAAAATTATTAGAAAAATCCTAATAGATAAAACAAATTTTATAAATTCATAATGAATGTTATTTGGATATAAAGTAATGAATGACTCCTAGATGCTATGAATGAAACATAAAAACATTATTCTAAGAAAAGGGGTTAGTAAAAAAATAAAGAGAGAGACAGAGCATATTTTATGATTTCATTCAGATGAAAGATCCCATGTAGGCAAATTTGTAGAACAGAATGTGGAGCAGTGGTTAGAAAAGGAATGGGGAATGAATTAATAAATATGAGGTTTTGGAGGGAGGAAGAAAAATCTCTAAAATTAGGTTGTAGTGATTTTTGCACAACTCTTACTTTATTCAAAAACATGAATATATATATATATATATATCTTAAGCAGGTATATTTTATGGAATATACATTATATCTTAATAGTGTGTGAAAAATGGAGATTTCCAATATTGTGTTTATGGGTGTAGGTGGTAAAGAAATGTGAGAAGACAAAAATAATCAGGAATATGGCCATGAATTATATAAGTAATGGGACCATATTCAGCAGAATAACCCTTTTTAAGCCTTAGCTCCTCCTTATTCAAGTGGCATCTAAGAATTCTCTCTTCATTAGCTCCAAGGAGGAGATGTCACCGTACACTCAGAGTAACTTCAAATACTGCAAAAGTATAGTGTAGCTTTGCCCTCTTCCCAGATAATCCTATCAATTCTGTGATTGGGAAAAAGAACAGAGGCATGAGATACATTTGTGAAATCTGTTTGTGAGAAGGTCAGGTTGAAGGGGAATGCTTTGCACCTCTGACTGGCACTTAGCAAAAGGATAGAGAAACGGCAGCATAATAATATATGTAGGCGAATCCCCTTCACGCATGTGGAAAAAAGATAGAGGACAGTAATGTTGCCTTTGTGCTAAACAGGTGGACCGTAGGAGAATCAGGCAGGAGAGGTTTTGTGATCTAGAGAAGGCATAAGAAACTATGTACTCAATGCAGTCACCAAACAAAGATAGAGAAATAGCTATTATTCTACTCCAAACTGTATAGCAGTTTAGATTTATAGTGAATTAACTTCTTCCAGATAAATGATTTCAGTCAGTATTAACTGAAATATGGACAAGCATAGAAAGAAAAGCTGTATGAAAAATATCAGACTTTTCAAATTCAAATTCTTCAATCCAGATGTTGACAATTACCATTATCTCTAATCACAGAGCTTTGTAATGTGTTACTTTATGATATTCATATGCACTTATCACTGAGCTGTACAAAATAATTGCATAATTTTATAATTGCATAAATGTATACATTTGATGTGAAAGTACTAAAAATGGGAAACTTTGAAGAATGATTGTTATGAAGGGTAATTTTATATGAACAAAAGTATATTATCATCTTTGATTTGAAGATAAAGGATGTTGTATCTACAAAGTATTAGAGGAAACCAGCTGATGAAATGTATTTATTTTCACGAATTGTACTTAGCCTTTAAAATGAAAGGAAAGACCAATCCAGCCTAGAATTTATTATGACACAGTAAAAGCTCTGAAGAGACAACATTCTAAGAGGAAATAAATGGACATTGTTGGAGAAGAGGAAAAGCTTTATTTGTGAAACACTGATGACTGTGAAGCGTTAGAAGAAAACATACATGCAGAAAGACAAGAAACCCTATACATTAAAGGAACTGAGTATTTTCCTCCTCTCTATGTGGCTTTAGGAGTGTTTTCTAGGATCCCTGAGGTAGATCTCTTTCACTCACAGCAATATACTCAGAATTTTCTTTTCTGAGGTTGATCTGCCACTAAGCTAATTGCACGTAGGGGTGAATTATCTGAAATATGAAATTGGAAAATTTTAGTAATTTGTAACCTTATTATTAAGTAGGAGAACTTATTTGTGGCCATTAAAATGAAAGTTTTTATTGCTGTTCATTCTTTGAAATATTTTTTCAGTCGTCTAAACAATGGTCAGCACTGTCTTTAGGTTTTATGAGACAATGAGAATAGAAAATCAGGAAAATTCCCATATTTCTATTCATTGCTTTCAACCCACGGTTGTTGGTTGGTGTTGTGTACAGCCAGAAGGACAGTAAGTACTGGAAATGGTTATGTGTGAAGTAAAAGCTGGTTGCCATCTATGGCAAAGAAGTCCTTCTAGAAAGGCACTTTTATTCTGAGGTATTCAAAATTTAATTCTTTACAGGATTATTCTTTGGAATGCTTAATGACGCTTCCTCTCAGTTTCAGCAGATGTAGATATTTCCTGTGAATCTCATCTTATTATACTTTAATAAGTATAATATTTCGTTTTTAAGTCAGGATGGTATTAACTATGCTGTTTGTCCTTTTTCCCTATTATCTTGCACTATCACCTTTCAAAGAACCATTTAGAGAATTCTTCAGTTACAGATCATGTTTTGTACAAAATGACTCATGGCTAACATAGGAGAATTAAAAATGGACTTGAAGAGGAAATGGGGGGGGGTGTAACATTTGCAACCTGGATAGCTGTTAGAATTTTTGCATTGAACTTATGTTGTTTTATCCTTCTTCAAAGTTCAGCAAAATTTCTGTAAAAGAACAGATAGTAAATGTTTAGGTTTTCCAGGTACAGAGGGTCTATATTGCATATTGTATATTGATTTATAAAGGGTCTAGATTGTATATTGTATATTGATTTATAAAAATGCTTTAAAAATAGAAAAAAAAATCTCATAGCGCATAGTCTTTATAAAAGTGGGCCACAGGTCGAATATGATCAGCAGACTACAGTTTTCAAAATCCCTGTTGAAGTGTCAAATCTAAATCATATCTGCTAATACTTGTGGAGAAAGATCTGTGCCCAGGTACTTATGCTGCCTGGAACAACACAACCCCACACAGTGAAGTGTGTGTTACCTAGAGCTGTACCTGCACCCACCACTCATGGTATCAGACTGAGGCAATATGGTTTTTTGAAATCAGTTTTTTTTTCCTTCTATTTTCGCAGTCTTTATTGTTTAAGATTAGATATGACTGTATTTTTAATAGCTTGACTAAATGGGGGTTTGCTTTTCTCAGACAGAAAGTTACATAAGTGGCCAATGCAGAATTGACATGGATCCAGAATAACACCAGTTTTCTTCTGATTTCTGTTCTGCCTTCCTTTGTATGTAGTTATCATGCAGCATCCATTCCAGGCTGGCTAGTCAACCTTCCCTAGTAGATAATTCCACTTCAGGAAGAAAGAAGGGAAAGAGAAAAAGAAAAAGCAGGTGCCAGCTGAGCCTCTCTGTTTGTCAGGGAAGTTGACACAATACAGGTTTTTCACAATAATTAAATCCAGTTTATTTATGCTCAGATCTTCGTTATCAAAACTGACCATGTGGCACATGAGGCAATGGATATCCTAAATGAGGCCACCAATAAAGAACAATTGGAGAAAAGATAACAACATAGGCAAAGGCACTGGGCAGTATATGCCATAGTGTCCCTTCACCAATCTCTCTCCTTCTTTCCACCATCTCTCCACCTTTTGCAAGACAGGTGGTATGCACTGTGCATGATAAGGGATTCTGAATTCCAACTGCTTGATTCCAAATCTCAGTTCCTCCATGAATACTTTTTTTAAAAATTAACATAGTTAATTGTACAAAGAATAGGTTTCACCTTAACATTCCCATACACTCCAAGATTACCATTGTTCTTGAGCAACTAACTTATCCATTCGATGCCTCCATTACTCTGTGCAATGGAGATGATAGTATCTGCCTCATGGTGAGTGCTTAGAGTAGACCTGCTCCATAGTAAAATCCCTTCTCCATCCCACACTCCGTCTGTTTTCCAGATGTCCATAGCTATGATGAAGCATTTTATCTGGAGAGTCTTCTACAAAGCATTCAACTATCTCCTCTTTGTATAGGCTTTCTCATTTGTTTACTTAAAACCAATCTAAAAATCAATTTTTTCTGCCTAAGAATATGTCTGGGAATAATATTTTACAAACCCTGATTTATATTGTACACAGTGTTTAACAATTAGTTATATTATATTTGTATGTTAGGACATTTTTGTTGTAGAGAGCATTTCGGAGCAGAAACTTTTTTTAGTATCTCTTCCAAAAACATGATGTTAGCAGATTGTCTAAAGTTACAGAACATTGGAATAAAAAATACATTACTGAAAAAATATTATTAATTGATGCTACAGCCCTGAAGTGTAGATGTTATCATCTCATTTAAAAAAAAATGAAAAAATTGAGTTTATGATTCTTCTGTATCCAAGTTGCTGTTATTCATGAAAGCAGAGTTTGCATTTCTTTGAAATTGCCCTCCTATTTTGAAATATTCCCATAAAGAAAGGTTCAGTTTCTGAGAAGACCCTTCAGGCCACCTAATTTAAAAAATATAGTGTCATTTGAAAATCAGGGAAGGCTATCCCAACAGGGTTGCTTCACACTGACTTTGGGAATGATCAGGTTTAATTGAACAATGTGGTAAAAATAACAAGTCTCCTGGGTCATGGGAATAGAAGCGTTTATGAAAAATGAAAATGGATCATGTCATTAGGTTAGATGTGACTCTGCATGAATTGACCACTACTTCTATTATGTTTCCATTGTTGTGTTATTTCACACTTTATTTAGATAGTCAGATCTTAATGAACTTCTTATATTCATATACTGACCTTTCCCCTAGGGTATAAGGTAGTAATCCTTTTATAATTCCCTTCTAAATTTTCTTTCTTTGACACAGGTCAGAAAAATAAAATGGAATTCAGGTGGGAGGTTATTAGCAAACAGATTCTGCCCTTTAAAAATATAAAGTAGAACAAGGCACTGAAAGTAGACTATAGGAACAATAAAATGGAAAGAAGTATGGTCCTTGCTTTTAAGTAATGGTGATTTAGAGGTCACTTTGCAATGAGGTACTATGTGAGGGCCAAGATTTTTGTTAGGTAGAGAAGCTGAAGTAATCTTACAGATTAAAGAGCAAGCATATGAGACCCATGAGGACAGTTTATGTCTCTTCCGATTCCTTTGTTTTGTTCATTTTATTCTGAGGCTTCTGTCCTTAGCAGTAGGGAGACCAAAAGCATTGACCCTTCTTTATTAATAAAAAAATCACTAAAGAGTTGATATGAGGGGTGCATAGGAAGGTGGGGAAATAATTGTAAATTAAAAGGGCCTGTCTAATGTTGGCTCATTTCCCCAGCACAGTAGGCATGAATAAGGGGGTGACATTTCTCCTCATTCTGCCCCACAACCTGTTCCAGTTGGTGTCTGAAAGTCAAGAAAGGTTAATTGGAGGCATAGGTGATAGAACTGAATGCCCTGTGACTGGCACAGACAGAGCAATTCAGCAATGACAAAAAGCCTTGCCATTTCACCCAAGAAGTCAGTGCTCCCTGGTCTTCTAATCCAAGATCACAGGTCACAGAATATAGAAAGATCCATGTCCCTCAGGCAGGACTGAAAACAATAGGGAACAAAAACTCTGAAATGATGTAAAATAAAGGGGGTAAAATGAAGTAGATGAATTCCAGAGACATCGCTGGTGCAAATCTCCCTGGCTTAAGGGATGATGTACTGTAAACAAGTGCTCTTGCAGGGCTCTGCAGGGGCCAAGCAGAAGGTTGAGCTGGGAGGCTTCCCAGGAACCATCCAATCCATCATTTATCCTCAGCTAATCTAGCACTTGGGGTTGGGGATGAGGCTTCTTATCTTTCATGGGTGAGCACATTTCTTCCCAGAGGATGTTTTATTCTTTATAGTCACTGTATAAAATTTACATTTGACTTTCACTCAGAAGGGCTTCTAAAGTGACATATTTTGCTAAATGAAGCACTAAAGGATGTTGTATTCTAAGAACTTATTTTTAATGGCAGTTTAATATTCTCTCTCTCTCTCTCTCTCTCTCTCTCTCTCTCTCTCTCTCTCTCTCTCTCTCTCTCTCTCTCTGCCTTTCCCCATGTCTTTCACCATCTCACCCTGAAAGTAGGATATAAAACTCTAATCTGTGTCTATGGAATAGGCAGCAGGACAAAGAGTATCATCATTCTTCCAATTGCTATCTTGTAGCTATTCAGATTGGAGCAGTGGCATGGACTTGGGGTTGATTTTTATGTATTTTTTAATTTTTATTTTATTTTTTTCTAAATATAACATTAGCTTTCTTGATTTGGGAGATGGTAGACAGTGCTCACAGAGGAGAAAAAAATTCTGTGAAAATGGACAAACTTAGGACTTAGCTCTGGGAGTGTATCAACTCAGTAAATGTAGATTATAACTTCCATTCAACTTCTTTCTCTCTTTATCTCACCTCCCTCCCCCTCTCTCCTTCTTCCTGTCTTCCTCCCTACCTCTTTGAATCCCTCTCTCCTCTTTCTTCTTTCAGTCTTTCCTTCTATCCTTTCTTTCTTTCTTCTGAAGAAATAAATCTGAGTGTCTACAAAGATTATTCACTGGGCAGTCTTCAAGAGTCAGATATAAGAGGGGAGAATCCTTCAACAGACACATCTTCCAAAGTGTTCAGCAGCAGAGAAGAAACAAATACATTCTACCACCTCAGACTGAATTGACATCAGGACAAATAATTATTAATATACTCATCTTAGAAGTCAGCCTGCATTCATAAGGCTCATGCACTGTTTTATAAACAAATTATTGTAATAATTTATACTTCTATAGTTTCTGTTGGAATTATTTTTATATTATAATCATTAAATGTCACTTGATCCTTCTATTCTCTTTTGAGAAAGATTGGTTAGGCATAGTGGACTTGGGGAGGCAGGGGAATCTGAGGTACTAAGAGCTTATAGGTAACAAGGCTAGTATAGCAACCCAGAACTTCTCTTTCTTTACTTGCTACTGTAGCATACATTAATGACTGAGTTGCATCCCTGCAAAATTCCTGTGTAAGATAGAACTCTAACCCCAGGCACCTCAAAATGTAATTGTGTTTGGAGATAAAGACATTTAAAGAGGTAATTAAGTTAAAATGTAGTTGTCAAGAGTGGGTCCTACTCTAGTTTGACTTTTATCCTTGTAAGAGGAAATTTAGTTGTACTAAGGGTTACCAAGAAAGCTTGTGCACAGAGAAAAGACCATGAAAATAATTTCTCTGTTTAAGCCATTCGTGTGTAGTATTTTCTTAGGATAGTCCAATATTCAAATATAGCACCCTAGTACATATTCATTAAATCTCAATTTATAACAGCATACAAAAAAATTCAGCAATTAATAATTTCCTATTTTCCTTAAAGATATAAAGTAAATTTTATTAAATACTACAATACTAATATTATAAGGATTATAGGAATTACACTTAAAGAGGTGTGAAATGAGATCCAATCAGTTTCCTATCCTATGGACTAAAGGAATCATTTCTGTTATGATTAAACCTCCAAGAATATCTAATTTAACTATGTAGTATTATGCTTATGCAAATGAAATCTCTCTCAGTGAAAAATCAGTAGTAATATACTACAATTAGTTTTTTCAAAAATTGATGTATAATGTGATGTTCCAAAGTCTTAAAATGTAGGTTTTCCTGATTCTCCCCTGGGTGATTTAGGGCACAGTTTTAGAGATGCAGTTGGAGGCCTTCTTTGATATTTAATTATAACACCAATCCTAAACTCAGATGCTTGACCAAAGTACCATTTGGTAGAATATTGGTTGCATTTCAACTTTTTTTTTTTTAGAAATACAACCAATTTATATTAGTCATAGCATGCATAAGTAATATTCTATGTTATGTTATTATAATCTATGTTAGATCATTATAAATTTATTCTAAATTTAACATGGGACTGGGCAGTAAAGTAACATGTAATTTGACAGTAACAGCAAAAGCATCTTTATCTTCATGGGACTTAGGGGAATTCTATTCTATTTTTCTTCCAAATAAGCACATATTAGAAAATTCAGTGTTTGAAATAAATGACAGGTTATGCATTTTCACATAAATAGTGAGGAAAATTTTGTCACCAAACTAAATTTTTCAAAATATATGGCTACATTTTCTTGAAGAAATCTAGAAACTAATCAGCTGCTCTTTATTGAGGGACTACTATGTCCAAATGAGGGTTATAGGTAGTCTTTCTGAGTACATTAAAACAAGACCATTTATCCCATGGCCTCCCAAGTACATTAAATGAATGCTAGGATATTATATGTTATTTCGGCCTTGGTTAAATGTAAAAAAAATGGTATTTACAATACAGTGATGATAACTACTATTAACACAAAGTGGATGATTAATATGATCTGATGCTGTGCTTTGAGTCTTGCGTAGTTTACCTCCTTTAATCCAGAGAACAATCCTGAGTGTAGTATCAGGTTCAATTTTCAGGGCATAAATATCACAGATATCTTGGGTCTATCTATGTATCTATCTATCTATAAATCTACATCTATATCTATATATCTATATCTATATCTATACATACATAAATATATATATATATATATATATATATATATATATATAATGCCAAAAATGTATAAAAATATTTTCTAATGTGATGAAGTTGTCATAGGAGCTAATGGTGTTCATAGTCCTCTCTTATAGATGAAAAATATAAAGCATGAGAGATGTTATTTGCTGGATAAATTTGATTAGTAACAGAATTATAATTAACACTCTTCCATATTATATGGCTTCTCAGATAAGGTAAAACAGCCTGAAAATCTTGAATTTTAGTGGAGGCAAGACTCATATATGCCCATATTACATTGCCTTCAAGTCAGCATGATCATGCTTTCCCTTAAACATAAAGCTTCATGGACATACTCTGTCTAGATATGTGCATGTGTGGCTATTTATTTTGAATACAACAGATTTTAATTGAGTGATCACTGTATAACAAGTACTCTGGTAGATGTTGGGAATAAAAGATAAATATGTTAAACATACAAGACAGATCTAATAGCAGTTGAAGAGAGAATTTTAATTATTTATTTTCCAAATCAGAAAGGATGTTTATGATGTGCAGTTGCATAAGGCATATGGGTTAGAGTTTATGTGTGTGTGTGTGTGTGTGTGTGTGTGAACTTTGTGTGTATATTAACACATTGAACCTGGAAAAAATAATATTCTCTTAGCCTCTTAGCTGTACTGATACACACAAACAAATAAAAACCACACACACATACCTAAATTTTAAAAGTGTTGATTGTAACTGTGTAGATTCTGAAGATATTTTTAAACTAGTCTTCTAATGCTATGTAACAAAGTACCACAAATTCAGCCTGTTAAACTAACTTCCATTTATTATCTCATAGTTCTGTAGTACAGAAGTCCAGGCAAGATCAAATGGATTTTCTGTATAAAACCTGACAATACTGAGATCAAGGTGTTTGTCTGGGTTCTCACCTGGAGGTCTGAAAAAGAATCCACTTTCAAGCTCATCTTCCCACTTTCAAGCTCATCTTTGGTTAGTGTATGAATTCAGCTTACTTGTGGTGGTAGGGCTGAAGCCACAATTAGTAGCTGGCTTTCAGCTGCAGTCACTCTTAGCAGTTAAGGACCACCACATTCGTTGACATTTGACCCTTCTTCATGTTCAGACCAGCAGTGGTGGCCAAAATTCCCTCGTGCTTCCTGTTTCAGAGCCTTGATTTCCTCTTCTGGTATCAGAGACCTCATCTGATTACATTAAGAGCACCCAGGCAATCTCCTTTTGCCAGATAATGTAGTATAATTTGGAGAGTGATATTACAGTCACAGATTTTACACACACCTATATATCTTTATATCTGTATATCTATATCTATCTATATATCTATATCATATATATATATATATATATATATATATATATATCTTCCCCAAAATGAATATAAATATTTTCTAATGTGCATGAATTCATTATAGGAGCTAATGGTGGCCGCAACTAGGCAGTGTTCATAGATAACATTAAAAGTCATTCGTAGAATTCCAACAAAAAACATTTTAGTCTACTAGGGCTTTCATAATAAAAATAACAGAGACTAGATGGCTTAAACAGCAAAGATTTGTTTCCTCACAGTTCTGAAGGCTGGAAGTCAAAGATTAAGGTGTTGGTGTGATTGTTTTTTTTCTGAGCCCTTTCCCTTTGGTTTATAGATGACTGTCTTTATCCAGTGTCTTAACATGGCCATGTTCTCAAGTGTGTCTATGCCCTCATCTCCTCTTCTTATAAGAACACCATTGATATTGAATGAGGCTCACCCGTGTGACCTTATTTGGCATTAATTTTGTCTTTGAAGTGCCAATCTTCAAATATAGTCATGTTTGGAGATACTAGGGGTTAGGATTTCAACATGTGAATTTTGGGAGTACATAGAATTAAAATTTGAAAAGATTAACAAAGTATTAGTTATTTTGTTGATTTTTAACTTTGTGTCTCTTGAGTTTATGCACAAAATCTAGTATTGACTTTTTTTGAGGGGGGTTGAAACATGAAATAACCATCAGTTGTTTTAAGTAACAAATAGTTTAAGGCCCTCAAGTCATGAAAAGGATCATTAAGGTTATGGTCCTTTCCCACTCTCTGTATGGGCATACTTTGTTCAGCATACAGAAAGTAGCCCATGGAGTTTTTTACCTGTACCTGTCTGAGATTTAAAAGGTGGATACATAGGCAATTTAAGATGTGATGCAGAGCCCTTGAATATAGTATCATCCATTTCAAAGAACTCTCTGAAGGTATATATCTACATAAATATTTTTTTCCTTTATTTAGGGAGGGAGAGGGAGGGAGGGAGGGAGGGAGAGAGAGAGAGAGAGAGAGAGAGAGAGAGAGAGGGAATTTTTAATACCTATTTTTTTAGTTTTCGGCGGACACAACATCTTTGTATGTGGTGCTGAGGATCGAACCCGGGCTGCTCAAATTCCAGGCGAGTGAGCTACCGCTTGAGCCACATCCCCAGCCCGAATGTGATTATTTTCAAAGTGCAACTTTTATTGACAGTCTATTTGATTAGATATCTTCTTTACAGAATTAATTAATTGAAGGATATCCAATATAAGACATTTATACAATTGTTTAGTGAATTGCTTTCTTTACATAAATAATAAAAAAAATATTCTTTGAGGCAGGGGCAATCTACCACTTAGAACTACTCTATGCAGTCTTATTTTTTACTATGGTCAACAAGTTTTTGTATGTTCATTGAATTTTTTCAACAATGGAATAACTGAATGTAGCATTCAAAAGGGAAAGTATATGCAAAGGATATCTGATCATTTAAACGCAAACAAAAACTTCCTCTAAGGTAGGTGGTTATTTTGTAAGGTGCTATGCTTTGGTGATTGTGAGAGAAATTATTTGAATGGTCTTTGACACTGCAAAATACAGGAGAAAATGTTTGCAAGTTGAGGAACTTCTAATATAACCACATCTGTTATATTTGATAACTGTCAACATTTCAGCCAAATGGAGTATTGATGACTTTAAATTTGCATTCTCACTGCAACCTTTTCACATACCATCCAAAGGAGAGGGGAAAAGAATGAATGTTCAGGGATGGGATTGTGGCTCAGTGACAGAGCACTGGATTCGATCCTCAGCACCACATAAAGATAAGTAAACAAAATAAACATATTGTGCCCATGTACAACTGAAAAAATATTTTAAAAGAATAAATGTTCAAATTGGAATTGAAGGTTAAAAAAAGAATGAAAAGAAGGAAATATACACCAATCCTAGTTACAACAAGCCTGAACAAATGGAGACAAAGTGGGTTAAATATATTCAAATGTGCTAAACCCAGAAGGCAGTTTATAAATTTGACAAGATATTAATGATACCTTTCTCACCATAGTGATGGATGTGTGTGTAGAGACACTTGACCTTGGAGGTAAGTGGAGTCTTGCAGGTATGAATATTGAATTGCTGCACTCTGATTGGAATCACATGAGTGTGTTCACATGGCCACTCAAGTATTTTTCTGACAATCCTGAAGTATTTCTTCCATGGATAAATATAAATGTGGTGGAAGATTTTGTTTAAAACTTTTTTTTTTTTTTGGCTTGGCAATGTGACATCGTATGAGAGATTCTTAATGATCAAAAAATGAAACCTATTTATTTAATAAATTAAATACAAATTAATTCTATCTTCAAACAATCTGAGCAATTGGAATAGCAATGTAAGATACACTCTTAAATGACTGAGATTGACTTCTGTTTACAATTTAAACTATTGCAGGGGGAACTATTTAAATCATGAATATATTGGACCTGCCCAACCCAACATGAGCCATACCCATCACAATGAGGATTCAGACTTCCGGGTCCATGTTAAATTTTGCTTCTAAGATGGACTTTTTTGTTCCAACCTTTCATTCTCCAGTAATAGGATGATTAATCGAGCACTTGCAGATGTGATGAATTGAAATAGTCCAACCTATGTAAAGTCCAAATGAAAAGAAATGAACAAAAATTTTAAAAAACCTATAGTTCAGTGAGTTAAAGCAATTGGTTTAAGGACATGTGGTTAATAAATACCAGAACTGTGACTATTTATAAAACCATCACAACAGCAAGAACAATAAAAACATAAGTGTACTCAAATAATAATTTACACTAATTACTAAATTTAAAATTTAAAAAATTAATAGTCCATATCTAAACTATCTTAGGCAAATTCTTCTCTATTTCCTCAAGGGCTGGTGTGCATGTACACATACACAAAACATACACATACACACACACACACATACACACACACATACACTCAGGACAAATATTTCTGTAAAAGAAAAATGATGTGTTTACTTGATATATGCATGGGTTTTTTTTCTGTGATAGCATAAAGAATGAAATGATCAGTAGGTAAAAAATATATGAATATAAATGGTTCTCACCTTGCTAAACTTCCAGAAAACATCCTAAAACAAAAGGTGAACATCTGTTTTAAAAAAAATTAGATTATGCTATGATTCTCAAATATTCTTTCAGGCTATTTTTAACTTACAAACAAAATTCAAGAAAGCACTGTAGACCATTTTTCTTTTACTTTTTCAATAACCTAAAAAGTAACTATATTAATCTTTTGGAAAATCTATAAATGCTAATTTACATTTTACCCGAGGTCTCATTGTCAGGTTGTTGCACACAGCAATACTTTTACAACTCTACTATTTTCGGTAATAAGCAAATCCGTGATAGAAATACTGATGGAGCTTAAAGAGAATAATTCCAGACTCTGATTAAAAAAATAATACTTCTCAATTCATTGGTGTGTACCTACCCTCAACTGGAATGTTCCTTGCATATTGAAAGCAACATGACTGAATTTTTTACTTAATATTTCCTGAGGACTATTTTAAAAACTATTATTTTATCTTTGGCCAAAGGGCTTCATTTTGCTTGTGCTGTGAAACTGTAAAATATAAATTATGTACATCATTAAAATATATTTGGAGTTGCAAGAAAGGTGTATAAAAGAGTGTTAGCTATTTTCTGGGAAAAGTGATTATTGCTTAAACTTATTACCACATATTTTCAGTACCTCATGTATTACATGGCGTAAAACTAGTTTATCTGTGATTTCAAAGTATCATGTTGGACTTTTCAATGGGTAGATACATTTGGTAAAGTTTACACTTTGAGAGACAGTGTTTGACTACCACCAGAGCCTTTCTATCTATCTAAATAATTTTGATCAAATCCAATAGCAGAAAAGTTTTATTTAATTTGAGATTTGCAGAGAAGTTTTATTATACAAAATATGGAGCATTTATCTTGATATAATAATAAGCTTTTCTTGGTGTCCATTGCAATCAATATTCTCCTTTGTTCATTATTACATAGATGGAGAGATGCAATGGGAAAAACATTGATCAGGAACTGTTGGGGTTTAGCAATAGCTTTTCAGGGAGACTTCTGTCAATCAAGGTTAAACCCCCATCATGATGTCATGCCAACATTCAAGCTGTGAAGAGAAACACTCTCTCTCTCTCTCTCTCTCTCTCTCTCTCTCTCTCTCTCTCTCTCTCTCTCCAGACTAAAATATGCATTCCAAGGATATGAATATAAAAGGCCAATGGTCGTATGACCTGAAATTAGATGTGAAGGGCCCAGTAGAGATTTAGCTTTGTGTCATCCTTTGCCAGTGCCTTCTGCATGACGTTGCTTTAGTGGCATATCTCCTTCTGTCCAACTCTTTCCTTTTTAGTTTTCTTTTACTTGCTAACTCTTTCTTTTATCACTTGCCATTTCCTTCTTAACTGTTCTCATAGTCCTATAGCCAAACATGAGTCCTATTTTATTGTTCTCCATTGAAATGTTTATTTTTCTTTAGTGTCTGTGGCTTTGTTTATAGTCTCTCCTAACTTTCTATCTTATTATATTTAATTAATACATTAATCAATCTGTTCATTTATTTTTTTTTTAGTGCTAAGGATTGAACCCAGGCCCTTATGTATATTTAGATAAGTATTCTACCTCTGAGGCACACTCTCAACCCCCTCTCTTATTTTAATGTCTTAATTCTAATGCTACTAATCCACATGCATACTTTAAATGTTATATATACATATATATATATAAAACATTTAAATGTTATATATATGTAACATATATATATTAATTTATGATGTTCTTCTCTCTCAACTTTTACCTCCCCCAAATAGTTTCATTACTGTAACAAAGAAACCAAAGCTACTTAACAACTACTTTAATTTCAATACTATTTCAAATTAATTAAAATCAGTAGGGATTTAAAAAGTAAGAGAACAAAGAAGAAAATAAATCTAACTTCTAAAGAACTGCCTTAAATTTTAACATAATTCTAACAGATGAAATGTTAAAGCAAATATAAAGAATTTAAAGTTTCTGCAAAAGAGGCACTCTCTAAAAACTCTGAATATCAAGAGCAAAATATATATGTATTTCAACAAATTATTCATATATTTTCAACAAAATTAAAAATTTTGTATTTGAAGAGTTTTTCCATAATTATTCTCTTATAATTAAAAAGTTTAAAAAAAGAGAATTTTGAAAATTGGCAGCATTAAATTTACATAAAATAATTCTGATGACTATGAATGATTTTAAATTATAATCTTTTGTAGGCTGTTCTTTTCTAAGTGTTGTATACTGCCACTTAACCTTGGAAACTGGGACCAGAGAAATTTGTTATAGAAACTCTTATTTCAGTAATGACATGTTTGGCCTTTAGGTACTATACGAAAAGTGCTCAGTGTGTTTAAATAGCAGTTGAATGTTACCTTTTATTCCACCAAAAATGTGCTAAACTATAATAACTGTGTTTCTCCTTAGAATTACTCATGAAACCCATTGTTGTTTGAAAGCAGATGGTCTTTTAGAAAGGAGAGCGTATCACTCTTTTTTAAACACAAAGTTGTGATATAAAACATGTATTTAGAGATTTCATAAAGCATGCAATATGAAGCTATTTTAATCAGCAAAAAAGATGCTTGACTATGAACAGAGGAAAAAAAAATGTCACTCACAATGTGTAAAGTATAATCACAAAACAAAAGAATATCCTTCTGTAGCCAGTAGTGGAATCAACCAAAATGAAATTTAGCTTTCTTAAGAAGACAACTAATATGCATATAAAGTGAAAAGGAAGTAAATGACCTTTTTGAAATTTTATTTTTTTAAATTTTTCATACTATTCAATGGATTTATATTCCAGAAGCATGTCATCATAAATAAGTTATTTTTAAAAGTACTTTTGCTTCATCTTTGGAACAATGAATGATGTATTTCTCATGAACTTACTTAAATGTAATAACCTAACCAGATTTAAATTCTCCTAAATGGAATGTCTTAACCTAACCAGATTTAAATTCTCCTAAATGGAATGTCATGACATTGTTCTCAGTGGTGTGATATCTACCTTAGTCTTAATTTTTGTGTCATGGAATGAGCCTCATACTAATTAAAAAGAATGTATCCAATTTTAAAGTAATTAGGAATAAATAAACTAACTGGGAATAAACTACTCATCTGAACTTTCAGAGAATAATCTTTAGAGAAGAATTAGAAAACATGTTAATGAACAGGAAAGAGAACTAACTCAGCCTACTAGTAGCCATACTAGTGCCACAGCAGAGGATGTCTTCTCTCCCACTCATACTAAAAAACAAATGGTTCTTTATAATTAAATAGGTGACTCTCTGCTGCAGTTCCTTACTGGTAGTTGTTCATGATAAAATATACAAGGTGATAAATGCAGGGTACAGAAGTGTATTCTCCTTTTTGTCGCTGAACATCTGTACTTTCTGTTGGGAAAATGGAAATATGGATTGACAACTTATTGTTTTAATAACTACAAAGAAGATTTTGAGCTTTGAATGTCAAAAGTGTTAGATTCAGATCAATGGCTCTGTCCCAATGTTTATTTTCTCTTTTATTTTCCTTAGTTTACTCTCTTATTTTGTGGTCTCATTGCCTTGCTTGGTTATTGTAAGAGCGTTTCTTATGTTATGTTTGTGAACTGCAAACTGTTTTACAACATAAACAAAATGAACTAATGATGAAAAAGGAAATTGTAAGGAGCTGGATTTTTTGTTTGTTTGTTTGTTTTAAACTTGAGATGTGGCTTTAACATCTGGAAAAAAAATCAAAATAAACGGAATTTTAAAATAGTTGTAAAGGGAAACTTCTTTAAGAGAATGCAGTAGCCAAATATATTGATTTTTTGTCTGAAATGGTCTGTGTGACTCATAGCAATCTGGATAGTCCATAGGAAAAGATTGGAGAGCCTGAATGTGGTGCTTTATACATGAGGTACTCATTGACTAGCTGTATGATCCTTTGTAAGTGGACATAAACAACCTGGAATGTATAATTAATCAACGAACCACTGCAATTTGGAAACTCAACAGAAGAAAGGACTACTTTCTGTCTAGCAGGGTTTGATGTGCTATGGGTTTGAGACTATCTCTGCTGTGTCTTTCCCCTTGGGTCTCAGGCCAGAGGGCTTGTTAATGATTGTGAAAAATCACCCATGGAATAAAGACAGAGATGTTGCTTCCTCATTGTCAATTTGGAATTTTTATTTTCTGATAATGAGCCAAATTAAAGTAAAAATGAAGGAAGAATTTCAAGTAGTTAAGTATACCTAACAGCTGATCTGTGACTCTTTATTTCATAATTTAACAATCTAGTGAACAATAAATATATTTTATTTGAAATTTGGTTTTAGGGAACTTTTCTGTTATTTATTATGAAAATAAAAAAAATTAAAAAACGTTTTGGAGAACTTATCACATATTTTTAAATAGGTACCTTGTTTTGTGTGGATATGTAACTTTAATCAATATTAAAAAAAAGTTGGAAAAGTTATTTTTCAATGTTTGTTGTTTAAGTATATATATATATATATATATATATATATATACACACATATATATATTTGTATGTGGGCATATTAGCTTTCAAAAGCATGATCAAATACTATACTAATCTACACATTTATTTTTTAGTGCATTTTCATACTCTTCTAATGTTTTCAGGATCATGATTCTCTCATTTTGCTATTTTTCTTAGAATTTTTTCAAAGTCACTTCATTCTAATATTGGGAGTAAAATGATTCAGAATCATATCAGTATAAATTTCCATTACTGAACACATAAACATATCAAAAGAATATAAATATTACATTTAAAAAAACATTACCTTCCTTATTAACAATTTTATACCAGTGACAAAATTGTAGAAAATTTATAAGTAAATTTCAAATCATGTCAATTTCTTTATCCTTATTGTCTTTAAATCTAATTATAATGCATATAAAATTAGTATCCTTAGATTTTTCTGGAACATTTTTTTTTATACAGTGAGCAAAATGCAGAATATTTTGTTACCAAGGAACTCATTATGGTTTGTGAAGTAGTTTTTTAGTGTGAAAGACAGTTAATGAAGAAAAATGCAAAATGGTACTGTTGGAGTCTTGAGTTCCTTTTTAATAGTGATTCCATTATACCAATTAGATAGGCTTCTGACAACTGGTGTTCAAGCTGGGTGGAAAAGAGGGCCCCTGCTCACTTGCCACCAACCCAGCCCACAAGCACCACTGGGGAGTCATTCCAGAATTCCCAGGGCGCATTAGAGCCCAGCTTGAATCAACTGCTCTGAGGTGTAACTGAGATCAGAAGAATTATATGTAGGATAATTAATTCTTTGGGGAAATTAAAAGTAAAAAACTTAAATACAAATAAAATCTAAGAATGTGTATTGTAGGCTAAATTCTATTCATTAACAGAATACATTTATTTTAATTAAATAGCTCCATCTCTTCCAGAGGCTTTCACTGGTAATTTTTCGTGATAAAACATACATGAAGATAAATGCAAAGTTTATCTCCAGAGACAAAATACACATCAATACATCAATGTAAGGATTCAAACGGTGCATCCAAGCTATTAACTCCTAAGAAATGAATCTGAAGAATCAGTAGGAGGACATCCTTAATGTGGAAAACCACTAGCTTTTAAACTATTTCTTTATTCCTAACTTGAATTCTTTAATGGATGTTAGCTATTCAACTTCAAGGACTATAGAGTACTTGAAGTTATAATGTAACGTATCAGTGCTGCTTAAGTCATTAATAAAAGGGAAAAATGAAGGACATTTGGAGTCCTTTCAGTTTTCTCCAAATAAAATGTACCTACTGGCAGCAGATCCAAGGGAAGTTATACACTTTGAAAATATTCAAAAATTATTAGGACACTTAATTGTAAAATCAGTACAAATTTTCTTGGCCCTCCTCACCTTATCAATACCACCCCATGGGCTATTCTTGCCTTCCTTCTCTTCTTTACAGTACTTTAAAATGGAATGTGTAAGAGTAGAAGCAGCTCTCTATAGCCAAAACACTCAGATACATCAAAAAGCATTTTTTCATTCTATATCAATCAAAAAGAAAACAATGAGAAACAGGTATGTTTCCTATTAATCCAAAGCATGGTTTTATCAGATTATTTTGATATCTTTCAAGTCTAACAAGTTCAATCATTGACAGGCCTCAATATTTTCATTAGTACAACAACATAATTGCTGCCCTTATCCACCATAAAGAACAATATATGGGCCATTCTTGCTATTGGTCTTGTGGTATTACTACATAGCTAAAATGTATTGAGTTCTCACTATATAGACATAGTGCCCTAAGTGAGTGGGCTGTTAAATAGTTGTTTTCTTTTGCAAAACCGGAGGCGGTGTCAACACAGTCTCACGCTGTCCTATTAAACATCTAATTTTATTTTTCAATCCTCAACTAAAAGATGTATATTAACTGAGTCTGAAGAATGATAAGACAATTAGGAGTCATTATTTATGAATACTAAATTCCAGGTATTATTCTAATATTTTACAAAGTTTCTATTAGCCCATTTTAATGTTAGTATATATGAACATAATATCAGCACTATTACTATAATTCCTCATTTAAAACAATCTGTTTGACGAGACCATAGCAGAAACAAGTAATAGATTTTTTTCTCAAAAACTTCCCACCACTTCAATCTTAGAGATGATCAGAGCTCAGCAATTCCAAGAAGCTTTTTGTAAAATGATTTTAGATTGTGTGTAGCTCAAATCCTGGGATTGTTACAAACAAACAAAAAAAAGATACTGGTTTTATTTTTCTTTAGAGACTTATATATGAAGGCTTGTAACAAAAATCTTGTAGTAGCAGGTATGTTATACTGAAGAGTATTTGTCAAAGGAAAGCTTATTTCTATCTCAGAGACCAGGTTATTCTGACCAGCTACCCAAATCTAACAAAATAATGTGTCTTTGATAGCTCATATGTAGAAGGAAAATCTATCCCTTCACACATATTTGGAGTGTTTCATCAAAATACTATTATGGCCAGGAGTTCTGGCACTGGCCTGTAATCCCAGCTGCCAGGGAGGCTAAAGCAGGAGGATCCAGAGCTCAAAGCCAGCCTTAGCAAAAGCAAGGGGCTAAGCAACTCAGTGAGACCTTGTCTCTAAATGAAATACAAAATAGGGCTGGGGATGTGGCTCAGTGATCAGTT
This sequence comes from Urocitellus parryii, assembly GCF_045843805.1. Taxonomy (NCBI): domain Eukaryota; kingdom Metazoa; phylum Chordata; class Mammalia; order Rodentia; family Sciuridae; genus Urocitellus; species Urocitellus parryii. The sequence continues at coordinate 197,844,309 of NC_135531.1, read as the reverse complement.
GCACCTGAGTTCAATCCCCGGTACCCAAAATAAAATACTATTATGACAATGATTAGAATAGTAGCTTTGTGTAAACTTACAACAAAGTAAGAATAGATAAATGAAGAAAAAGATTTAAATAAGAAAGTCTGCTGTGTTTAAATGGAAATCAATAGTTTGATTATAAGCAATACTTTAAAAGTGACATATAGTTCTTACATCATTGGGAATAACAGTGGTTTTCCTTTTCTGATCAACTTCATTGAGTTGTAATTTATGTACAGTAAAATTCATACTTTCTAGTGTACCATTAAATTTGACAAATACAAACTTTTGTGTAAAATCACTCAGTCAAGATTTAGAACATGTTAATCATCCTGAAGAGTTCCTCTTTTCCTCTTTTCCCCCATATTCAGATCCTGAAACTGGTCTCTTTTGTGCATGCAAAGCAAACACTTCACACTGGATTATATCAGAAAAATTAAATGTGTCTTCTTTATGATTGAGAACAAGGCAAAGATGTCCATTCCCCTTACGGCATTACATACCTTTACCAGAAATCCTGACCAATCCAGTAAAAGCAAGAAAACAAAATCAAAAGTAGACAGACTGGGAAGAAATAAAAATAAACTATCTCTATTTTAAGAAAATATTTTTAAGTAAAAAATATTCAAACCAATTTTAAAAAACTATAATAGTCCTTGTAATGAATTTTGGAAGATTGCAAAGTAATACACAAATATCAGTTACATTTCCATTTTAAACTATTTTCTGGCTCTCAAAATCACACTAGGCTTTACGTTTTATCTTTCTGAATTTCTCTACCGTCCCCGCAGCTGAAACACACATACAGTGGTCAGGTTACTAAAAATCTAAAAAATGTCAATTATAATCTAATTGTTGACACTAAAGCATTTTCGTTTTGTATTTTTTTTTTTTTTAGGGGTGGGGTGTGTCGTGCTGGGTATTGAACCCAGGACCTCACATAAGCTAGTCAAATATATTATCACTGAGTTATATCCACAAACTCCTCCTTATTTTATTGTAGAAGAAATAAAATATACTTAACTAAAGGTTGGCGTTATACATATTACTTCATTTAGGCCACATTCACTGTAGGTATACAATGAAAAGGTATCATCCTCCTTTTTAAAAGTTTTTCATTGTCAGATAAAAGGCAAATCCTAGCTATTTACATTTTAGATATCATGAAAAAATGCAATACATCACATTCAATCATTTCCAAAGTACTGCCACACTTAGAATTTTTTTTAATTTTTTTTTTTTTAGAGAGAGTGAGAGGGGGGGGAGAGAGAGAGAGAGAGAGAGAGAGAGAGAGAGAGAGAGAGAGAGAGAGAATTTTTAATATTTATTTTTTAGTTCTCAGCAGACACTACATCTTTGTTAGTATGTGGTGCTGAGGATCGAACCCGGGCCGCACGCATGCCAGGCGAGCGCGCTACTGCTTGAGCCACATCCCCAGCCCAGAATTTTTTTTTAATTTGAAAATATTTGTGAATTATATTGACTACATCTGACACAGAAATTTTATCTTCTATATGTCTTTGAAGCCACCTTCATATTTCTTTCTCTCTCTCTCCTTGGAATTCAGATTTTTAATATGAATATACTATTCTGTATGATCAAAGCTGATGATTTAGGAGACAGCCTTTCCACACATGTAAAGCTTTTTCATTCACCCTTTTCCCAAAGGCAAACATTATGGTGATTATAATATATGGACTTTGAGGTCTGTTACTCCCAAAATAGAAGTAACTGTGAGTGGAGAATTCCAAGTAAATTTCCATTCCATCTCACCTAAAGACACAGAGAACATTGCATGTGAAAGAAAATATACCTTTTCCCATTTTGTACGTTCTGTCTGCTTATCTTTTCTCTTGTTATCAGTGGGATCAACTGGTTCTTCATTTTGTTCACTTTTTTAGTTCTTCTACATGTCTTATGAGGAATTGTAGTTATCAACCACATTTTGACACATGGAAAGAATCACCTAAAATATTTTTACAGTTTCCTTTCCAAAGCTAGTGCAGTGGCACTATAGCTAAATGTTAAAGTTGGCTTCTTTCCTTGTGGCATCACACATTTTTCCCAGATGGTCAAGGAAGTGTTAGAGTATATAACTGTAGGTGATACAATAGATAGAGTCTGAAACTCAGCAGCTTAGTTGTTCTTGCAGATAGGAAATTTTATGATTCTTAACAGATAAGGTTCGCCATCTGATGACTCTTTTTCATAACACTGACATCTTAACACCTAATTTCCAAGATCATCATTGTAGTGAAAAAAGGAACATGGAAATGTCACACTGTCTCTTTAGCATTTTAGTCAGAATTGAGTTGCTCCATAGACTTGCCATATTTCTTTTCCCAGGAGCAAAGAAATCAAGAAAGATTGTTTTTCTTTGATCTTAGTAAGGACAGAGGAAGAAATCAGAAATGGGTGAGCCTTAGAAATGGCCACTATGTCAGGATATTCCTCAGGAGTTACAACACACATAGCTGAACTTGACTATCTGTACCCATCTCCAAGTTCACCTCTAGTACTTGAGGCGAATCAAAAGTAATGTACCATTAGTAGATAAAATGAGATAGATTTAAGAAAGCTTTGGCCCTTATGGGCACCAAAAATTTACAAAGATGTATAACTGACGTTTTTAGAGTAAGTGTCATGCTATATATCACAGACTAGAGAGAAAATGGGTTATTAGATAATATGTATATCTTGATCATTTTAGTTGAAGGAAGAAGGAGAAGTGACAATGGAATGATGAGGCATTCAGCCCTTGGAAGAACAAGAAAGAAAATCAAATTCTTATTCTTATTGTCTCCACAAGTCAAATTGGAGTTGAGATCTGTCCCATGCAGAGTTTTGAAGAGCAAAGATAGGATTGTTTAAATCCTACATTTCATAGAGAAGTCTTATTTATTTCTTGTCTATAATATATTCTTCATGTAGAGGCTAGATGAAGTAATTCCTTAAGATCACATCTTAGAGCTGTGAATTGGACCTAAACATTTTCACACAAAGTTTCACTGAAATATTTACTTTCGTGTCAAAAAATGCTACTGTATTGTGAAAAGAAAGTGTATACACACACACACACACACACACACACACACACACACATACACATACACACACACCCCATATATAGGTTTGCTGTGATCAGTAGAAAATTATTTAATCACTATCCCATATTTACCTTTAAAACTTATTTTGGTTTTATATTTTTATATATTTTGGATATATTGGTTTTATATTTTTATGTATTTCCACTAAGGGAAGAAAATAGCAAATGAAGTTAGTTTTAATATTATTTGCTTCAGTCTTATGATTACCTTTATATAATTAAGAATAATTTATGTAACTACTTATATGTAATTCCATTAATGACAACTTTTAAGATATTATAAAATATTACCACTCTTTAAAATTAAACTAGAGTTGAATGATGGATTGATTTTTATCATAGTAACTGTGCTATGATACAGGGTCTTGATATCTAATTTTCCAAAGATTGATTATTTTAAAATGCCATTAATAAAATATCAAGAGTTAAAAGGTTGTCAAATATGTTCTCAAAAATATAACATTAGGGTTAATTTAGAAATATTTAATCCATTTCTTGGTAATTAGTACCTTATTGGTAATTGATATGTTATTGGTAATAGAACAGTTCTACATTGTAACAACCAATCTAATTTTCATGGGATTGATTTTAATATTATCTGCTATAAAAAAATCTAATTTATCTTGTTATTTCAATATTTAGAATGGGATAGTTTTTAGGTCTGCTGGAGGATTTATATTTCCTCATAAGCTGCTATAATTTTCAAATAAAACAATATGCTACCACTAGGTAAAATCATGAAAAGGTGACAATAAATAAAATTTCTAAATTTAGAAAGGAGAAAAATTGTGAGAACCAGGAGTAGAAACTATTCTTTTAGGAGTAGACCTGAGTATATTCGGAAAAGAATTGACATGTGAATCCAGTGGTCAGTCAAGGAAATTTCCAGTATGATGAGCAAACTTGGATCCAAATGTTTAAACACAAAGATCTTAAGATAATGCAGAAAATAGCTTTATGAAATTCTTTCTTCTTTTTACATTAATTCTATCTAGCAAGCCCCAAAGTGAATTCTCTTCTCTCTGCCCTTCTATTCTGGTAATATCTCAAGTTGCGGAACTGCCTACTTAAAAAAAAAAAAAAAAAAAAATGCTCATACTCTGTGTGCCTCAGAGCAGAAGAGTCATTTTGTGTGACTGGTAAGCAAGTTGCTTATCTGTGGTACAGGGATTGAGTGTGTCTTTTAACCATTTGTTGAGGTTCTACCCTTTGCTTTACATGTAATCTGCACAATAAACGTTTGTTGAATATGTAAGTGAATTGGTAAACAATTAAGTGGGCTAAGTTCTTTCTACATTTCTCCATGGGTTTATGATTCTCTGATTGTCTGATTGCATAAGAAAGAACACTGATAGCTAGAAGTCTCCTACTTAGTTCTCATCTCCCTGATTGTATTCTCTCTAAGGGAGAAAACATCTCCCTGTTCTCTTTGGAAAGGTTTTTTTCTAACACATTTCCTTACACAGAATAAACGTATAATAAGATCTGTTGGTCTGAATTGAAATGAGGTGGGGGAGCTTCTGTTTAAAGCTGACATTGTGTTTCCTTTACCTAGATCACGCATTCCTCGTTGGCCATATGTTCGATTTTCATGAACATATGTTACATTTGTTTTTGGTAATTTTGCTCTCTAACTATTGCACAATGGTGAATGCTGCACAAAGCCCATATGATCAGTGTCTAAGACACTATAATTCTTCTCATTTTGAGTGTTCATTGCCCCAGTTACAGAGCTGAATATTGCTTAGGGCAGTTGTAACCAAAATAAAGGAGGGGAGACAGAACATGCAGAGAAATGCAGTTTCAAACCAAAGCAAATGAACTTTATAAGAATAAGGGGGTTTAAATGAAGGGGTTAGATAATAAAGGCTGAATATATAGAGGAAAATGTAATTTTGTCAAATATATGCAAAAGCAGAAGTAGGAGCAATGTTCTATTAATTGGTAATAATATATATGAGATAAAATTCATTACTATTATTTGGAGGAAGACAAATTCAGTCTATAATTCTATCTTTTAGAAAATTTGTAGATACTTGGGGCTGGGGATGTGGCTCAAGCGGTAGCACGCTCGCCTGGCATGCGTGCTGCCCGGGTTCGATCCTCAGCACCACATACCAACAAAGATGTTGTGTCCGCCGAGAACTAAAAAATAAATATTAAAAATTCTCTCTCTCTCTCTCTCTCCTCTCTCACTCTCTCTTTAAAAAAAAAAGAAAGAAAATTTGTAGATACTTTATATATCAAAAGACCATCTTCAAAAAGACCATTTTCATTCATGACATTATAAACATCATCTAATGGGTCCCTCATGTAGACTGTGATTATCAACAACCCCATGGGATGTGGCTCTAGAACTATAACTCACTTTAGCTTTCTTGTGACTGAACAATTAAGCATGCAAATATCAAAATGCAAGTCCAGAGTTACATATAACCAGTCTTCTCCAGTGAGGTGATAATTAGACAATGACCGAGTTCCAACAGCATAGGTTATGAATGTGAAAGACAGGGAAACCATTGCTCAGATAAAGAAAAATAATGATAAATAATGCTGTTTTTAAAAATTTATGAAAAAAAATGTTTAAGAAATTTTGCTGGAACCAGGCATGGTCACTCACACCTATGATCCCAGTGACTCTAAAGACTGATACAGGGGGATTACAAGTTCAAGTTCAGCCCCAGCAACTTAGTGAGACCCTGTCTCAAAAAATAAAAAGGTTGGGGATGTACTCAGTGGTAGATCACCACCCCCATTCAATCCCTACTACAAAAAAACAAAAAGATGAAGAAAATAATCATAATTTGTGTCACTATCCTTCTCCTCCTCCTCTTGTTTATTCCACTGAAAGCAATTTACATGATTAGTGAGCAAGAATGGTTTTCCTAGCTCTCATAGAGAATTTTTTTCCTTCCAAAGTATGCATAGGCATCTTTTATGTGTGTCTGTGTAACTACAAAGAGTCTTTGTGAATTTTGAATAAAGTCAACTAGTGCTATATTTATCCCATAAGAAAGAAAATTCAAATTAGAAAATTTATTAAAATTTCCATAGAGGACATTCTCTTCTTCCAAACTGTCTCACACAAATGGTGCTCTCTGTTGTTTTCTTATTTGTAATGTTGTTTTGCTGACCAAATCAGAGAGGATGGTAAAGACTGGCCTGACTTTCAGGAGCAGCTAAGAGTGCTTCTGTCTTCATTTTTGCACTGGATTTCATTTATGGACACAGAAGAAGCTGCTGGTAGAAACAGCCACAGTTAGTTCACTTGGTTGAGTAACCAACAGAAGTAGTTAAATAGACAAATAGCAGGGAAACATATTTAATGTAATTTCTTCAAACTTGTTCAGTATAAGCATAGGATTTATTCATTTTGACATCATTCTCCCTATAACTTAATGCCTAATCAGTCTGTAAGACAGTAACCATATGCATCTAATTGCCTTACTTGATTTCAAAAATAAAGAGCATTTAAAGATACGGTAGGGCTGGATGCAAGCTTAGCAACCAATAGGTTTGGAGCATGGATTCTAGGAAAAGTTGAAAAGTATTCAGAAATTGTTTTCACTGTTACATTCTTCCATTTCTACCATCAGTGTCTTATCATCTTCCCTGGGAATCTGCTCTCTTATGTGCTTCACATGTGAGCCTTAACTACATCTCATTGCTTCATTCTCTCCTATCCTTCCACAGAGGCTTAAAATTCCGTAGGACAAATTCTATCCAGGCATGGTACCTCAGCCCTATTAATCACAACAGCTTGGGAGGCTGAGGCAGGAGGATTGCAAGTTTGAGGCCAGCTTTTGAAATTTAGTGAGGCTGTCTCAAAATTTAAAAATAATAAATAAATAAATAGGACTGGAGATGTAGCTCAGTGGTAGAGTGACCCTGGGGTCCAAATCAAAAACACAAAAAGAATGATTTTATATCTCACACCTGATATCCTAATGAAAAATGTCTTTTCTTTAAATCAGTGGTCCATCAATGTCAAGTAAAACATTGTATATCTAGAAAAGTAATCTGTGATAAAGCAAAATGACTAATGAAAATGAATTCTAGAAGGATTTTACTTGCCCTGTGTTACTTTTGTTTGCTAACTTAAAGCACTCTCTAATATAGTTCACAGAAAAAGAAAGAAATGTAGTGTAAAGTCCATTATCAGCAACCCTTTTCCTTCATCAGAGTGAATTCAGTAGGAGCTGTGCTATGTCCTGAAGGCTGAGGAAAATGAACTTATGATAGCTCTTCCTAGCTCCAGTTCAGTGGTCATTCTGTGGTTAGATCAACCGTCATGGGAGTATTAAGAAATGTCTAAATCACTAATTATTTTTTTTCCTGGAAAGTCTGTTGATAGACATTTGTCAATATAACACTTATTGAATTAAAATAACATGATACATTTTCATACCATGGGGAGAGAGTTGTAGTACTTACAAAAATCAAATTGTCACAGAATCCCAAAGAGGAATACCTCTCCCCTACCCTATTCACCAAAAATAAACACAACATTTTATTTGCATATGAAACTTTATTAAAAATATTATGCCAGTAATAATGTTTTAAAGCTACTACTTCTTTAAATTATTTTTAGATGTTGATGGACCTTTATTTTATTCATTTATTTATATGTGGTTCTGAGAATCAAACCCAGTGCCTCACACATGCTAGGCAAGAGTTCTACCACTGAGACACAACCTCAGCCTGAAAACCACCACTTTTTAATATTTCTGAAAAATGATTCCCTAACACCCCTATTAGTATTTTTTCCTTTACTAACATCTTTTTGATAAGCAACTTTTAGCAGTCTCTAAAATTTTCTTATATTGTCCCTAGAAGTTTGTTAGTATTCAGGCAATGCATTAATATGCTTTTATTATATTACAATTATAAATCCACCTGTTCTTTCATTTATATGCAAACTATCCACTATTGGAAAGAGAAAGTAATTCTAGATTTGTCATCTTTATTTTATGGGAATTTGTGAAGCATGACCAAAGACAGTGTGTTGGGAAAAGAATTGACAGGAGGCCAGAATAAGAATTTAGTAGAAAATAATCAGTTCACATAAACAAGAGGTGGCACAAAGTGAGGACAGGGTGACATATGAAGATATCAGGGGTCTTTGAAACATGAGACACACAATTTAGACACAAATGTCTTGACATACTAGCTGAGACTTTAATTAAAGTGTTTTACTGGTTTCCTCATCTGCAATGGAAACAACAGTTACTATCTTAGGGTTTTTCTAGGATAAATAGGATGAATAATGAAAAATGATTAGTATCATCATGTAATAATGCAATCGCCTATGAGGTATGTGTGTGTGAGTCTGTGTGTGTGTTTGTGAGTGTGTGTGTTTCTGGGGATTGAAACAAGAGGAGCTCTATCACTGAGCTATACACTACCCCACCAGCCCTGTTTTATTTTTATTTTGATCCAAGTTCTCACTGCATCGTGAGGCTTGCCTCAGACTTGCAATTCTACTGCATCAGCCTCCTGAGTCACTGGGATTATAGGCAAGTACCACTGTACTTGGCTGGCAATAGCATTTTTTAATGCTTTAAAATAAGCTTATTATGAGTATGTATGTGTGTGTATGTTTATAGACATATCACATTGAAGGCTACAGTATGTTTTATTTAAAAGTCCTCTATGAGGGAATGATTTGAAGAGAGCCAATCTGAAGGTCCAATACCATCTGGCTGAGAGACTGAGAACCATGATTCTTAGCAATGCACTAATCCAGTCAACTCACTTGATGTATGAAGACCCAGGAAGTTAAGCAATTAATTTATGTAAATAAAATATAAGTTAAATGATTCAGCCCTCAGCATGTTGTGTAAGCTTTCTAAACTCATTTTTCTATTTAGTAAAGCAGGAATAATTCAGCACTAACTTATACATATCAGATTAAATGAGATAATAGATGTAGTCATGTAGCAATCCAAGCTCTGAGATTCTGAAATATTGGGAAACAGTAAGAATAAAGGCCATGAAATATTTTCCCCACTTGTCCACCCACTCATAGGCAAACTTCGTGTTTCTATATATTCTGTGGCTTGTGCTTAATAATTTACTTCCAAAACTTTAAATGGTTGCACTATTACTATAAATGATGATGTGGTTGGTATCTAAGTATAGCTCGTCTCTCTGTGTATTGTTTTCTGTGGTACAGAAAAATAAAAATGTCTGTCCTCACCAGCCTCAAAGGCTGTTAGAGCAAGAAAGAGAAGTTCCAAGTGTGTAGGAGGCAAAATAATGTGTGTCTGCATTTTCTGCCCCATTACATTTTGTAGTTCATGGTCCTAGCATACATTTGTTTTGAAACATATTACACACACCATGGTGGAAAATTCAGTTAGCTTTTGGTGTTCTGAGATAGGAAATGACTGTGACTAACCACAAAGTCCTGAATAAATACAGATTGTTTGCACTTTGCCTAGGAAGCACTACTCCCATCAGTTCAGTTGCTCTCTGCCTATCACTGAGCTGCAGGCAGTGGAGTGAGATGAGCAGATACACTGTCTATAATGTAAAGCTTCTACCGAGATTTCAGAAGCACATCAGCTACTGGCCTGTCCCTTTGGAATCTCAGAAAATACTCAGCATCTCTGTGATAGTTTGTGAAGTATTTAGATTATGTTTTCACCTTTCATAAGACTGAGAATTCAAAAATCATGTTGAATATCAAGTATGAAGAGTGCATGTAAGTGAGCTCAATCAATTGTCTAATATAATGCCCTATTCTTATTCGTGCTAATGGAATTACTGCTCAATGTTCACTTTCAAATATTTCAATGAAATTGATATTAAAAACAGCAAATTTAAATATGGAACAAAAACATAATAAGTCCCAACTCACCCACTGCTGCTTGGTTTCCCAAAATGATCCTATTTCTAACACTACCCAAACCAATTCATGTTCAGCTTACTTATTATTGCACAGGATGGTTTAGTTAAATGTGCTATCCTATATCTATACAAAGAGAAGGCATAAATTTGCATGCATTTAGTTTTTTATGTATACTCTATTAATAGATTAAATATTTGTTCACTGGAAATTTGGGTATTTATTTTAAGAATCAAATCATAAATGTAAGCTAGCATGTATATCTTGCATAGCAAATTTTTAGACTCAATAGTCAAGCATTTTGTGGCTATAATAACTCAGTAAGATTATGGAAGGCCCTACTTGTCTTCTGGAGCTCATCCTTACCTGTTTTTGAAAGTCATTTGTAGATTCAATTTCTATAAATTGAACCAAACTCATTTTGCTCTACTCTTATTTCCTACCTCCCCATATCTTGGCATAACATATTTAATACCAACTCTATCTGCTATTTGAAGTTGGATTTTCTTTATTCATTTTTAAATTACCTTGCCTGCATGTCAAAAGGTGCCCCTCTTCCTAGTAGTTCAGGATTTAATGAAGAAATTCATGTTCACCATATCTGTACTATTTATGATTAAATAGATGTCAATCATGTCTTCTTTTAGCCTCTGCCACTGCAAAGTCTTTTTGTCAGTTTTTTGTCCTTTTAGTCTGTTGTCATACAGCAGTCTAACCCCGCCACCACTCCACTTCTCACTCTAGTTAGGTTTTTTTGAACATTTGGAACTCCATTTACAGTTTCAGTAGTAGCAAGAGCTGTGTACAATACCTATGCAAAAACAGTAGATCAGAGTCTTAATAACATCTTCAAATAATGAAAACAATGACGGTAACAAAATACGTGATAATGGTCATAATGTGTGGTGGTATCTGGCACATAGTAAAGAGTTAGTAAGTGAAGATGTGATGATCTATTGTGAATAAGCATCGGTCAGGTTCTACCATTCTACAGGCATTTCAGAGACAGTATTTCATTTGATTAGATACCTCATTTAGTTTTTCTACCACTATCTTAAATCATATGATCTTCAAAGGGGTGATACTTGAGTCAAATAGCTGATAATTAGCAGACAAGAATAAAAACCTGGTCTTTTGATTCCTAAATTGACAGTAAAGCTATTTTTTCTGAAGCCATCATTATTGTGCCAATACTCACACATTAACTACTCCATCAATCAGATATTACTGATCACCTACTGTTTGGTGTTGTGTAATTTATAAAATGGATGGTATTATCTCAACTCTTGGGGATCCTAGAGCCTCTTAGGGCCATAAGATAAGCATACAAGTAACCACAGCATGATAATAAAAACTCTCATGACATGAAGCATTTTGTGCTATGAAATCCTAAACATTATGGTAGTTAGCAAGGATATGTGGAATGACTTTTGCAAAAATGATTTAAGTCATGTCATGTGCACCAACATGGACTTTGAAGAGAAAAAACAATTAATAGTCAATTTCCATACTTTTCCTTCCTGATATTCTTCCAATAGGTAACTTTATATATATATATAAAGTTACCTATTACACACACACACACACACACACACACACACAGCATTATCACTTTTACTACCTTAAACCTGAACATTTTGAATTAACATATAATACCGTAGATTTAAAATGAGTCAAATGATAAAATAATTGATGAATAGATTAATAAATCTATATTTTTGTTCTATGTTTACTTTAAATATTTGTATACTTTTAGATGAATAGTTTTTAGGATATTCCCAAAGGCAACTGTGTAATTAGGAAGAAGAGCAATTAGTCTTTTTTTTTAAATCCTATCTGACTTTAGCTTTAGTTCCATTCATTGACATGAATTCATCCATCTGTGCATTCAGTTTTTCGGTCCGTGTGACTATAATATCTGTTTCAGCTGACATTTAGTTAAAGGAATGTTAAAGGTTTTTTTGAAATCTATAATCATGACTCTAATACTGACAATGAACATATGTCAAAGATTTTAATTAACTTATTAATGATATAACAAGTGAGATACTATAATTGGTTCAAGAAAATCTCAAGTAACCACATAGATGTGTATATGCAAATAAGGAATGATAAAGTGAATTTACAAATATATGCAAAATAAGTCTATCTACAAGGCAAAACCTCAATTGCATTCCACACAAATAATTTTCATGTTTATGAACAAGATCCATTTGCAATATTATTAATTTTATACAACTTACAAAGCTGTGAAATAGCTAAAAGACAATGACAGGTTGAATTAGCCCACATTTAAGTGCAAGGTAGAATTCCCAGTAATCTTTTTTTTTTTTTTTTTTTTTTTAGCTCATCACAATATATTAGCATTTTCCTCTATAGGAGTGATGTAAAAAGTTTTTATGTCTCACAGTTTTTAACAGAGTATGTATATAAAGATTGTCCTTAAGGTATTATAAATGTAGCATGAAGCACACTGAGGGTCAGTTCTGAACATTTTTAATCCATCAGAATCTGGCTATTTTTAAAAGACAGGAGAACTAGAAAAGAAAATGAAGTTTAGCAATGAGATAGGCATAGGGGGCCTTCGGTGGAATGGAAAAGAATGAAGGTACAGAGTTTCAATGTCTGCAGTGAAAGACAGGTGAAAGTAGTAGTGAGGATCAGGTCTCTCACCTGGTCCTCCCTGGAAGATTTTCCTGATAGTATTAAGAAGACTTTCTGTGTAAGATCTATAAAGTGTTGCTACCTGGTGGAACTTTGAGTGAATTAATGTCAACATGTGTTCAGTAAGGTATGGTTTGAAGGAACAGTGTATTCAAGAGGATCACCTTGTAAAAAGATTGGTACTTTACAGTTCTCCTGAAGACAAATTGGTGATTTACTGCCCCTGCTCTCTTTTTGAGCAGTTTTTTCATCCTTATGAGCAAAGAGTCCTATTAGACTCTTAAAATATGATTTTAATTATCATTTCTGCCAACCTGTGGTAAGAATGCTATAAGTTCTTGAAACAAGGAGACATATGCTAAAATTGATATAGTAGCACTAATTGTGATTTTTCTTTGTAGTAGTAGTTTTTAACAGCCATGTCTTTCAGCACATTTTTTGAGAAAAGCAAAAGGCTTAAGAGTTCTGGACCTAAACACTGATACCTGGGTTTATATTTTTCTCTTTTGATTTAAGGCAGCAACGCTTAAGCTACTGCCACTAGCTTTTCCTGTTTTTCAATATTCTCCTTTTCTACATGAGTGCACAACCATAACCTGCCATCATACTTTTGTTGTTCATATATTCTGCAAAAAAAAAAAAACCACAAAAACTTTTCCTTTATAGATGTAGGTTGTTGTGTTTTGTTTTCTTCAATACTTCAGTCTGAAGAAGATTTTATTTATTTATTCAAATTTATTTTCATAACAGATACATAAAAAAACATAAAAATTGTATGTAGTCATGGGGAACCATGAAATGTTATGATACCCATTCACATTGTGCAATGCTCAAGTCAGGTTGAAAATATCTATCTCTTCAAGTACTTTTCATTTATTTATCACGAAAACATCCCAAATCCTTTCTTTTAGCTTTTTGAAATAAAGAGTGCATTATGAGTCTCTCTCTGACCCTACTATGTAAAAACAACACCAGAGCTTTTCATTCCTGTTTAACTGAAACTTAGTACGCATTGATCAATCTGTCCCTACCCCTCCTTCTTCTCTACTCTCCCAGGGTTTTGGTAACCATCATTCTATTTTCAAATTCTATGAAATCAAATTCTTAGATTCCACCAATGAGGGAGATCACAAAGAAAACATTTTAAGGTCTTGCACTTAAACACTTTCTGGCAGATAGATTCTGCAAACTTGTGTTTTGAGGAATTACAGAGAGAGAAGGCCAAAGGCAATGCCAGGAAACCTCCTAAAAAGAGTTGCACTGTCTTAGATTTCCACAAGCTGGTAACAAACGGGCGCCCATCCCATAAATGTCCCTCAGCGCTCAGTTTCTTTTTCCATCTATTCCTACTTTTTAATGATGAATAGTCTTCCTCATTTGGGATGGCTTGATCTTTATGATGTCTTGACTTGTTTTCCAGCAAAGCTCACTTGACCTTGCTCTTATTTTTGAAAGTATCTGGTTTTGAAATTGGCCACCCGTGGATAGACTAGGTAAATCTAGGGCCATAAGATTTTCATGATGTGTTTTACAGAATTTTGGTTTTCGTAAACAAGTTTGTGGACAAAATGAATATGTGATACAGATAGAAGATCATTTACCTTTAACTCTGTCAAATTAGGAAGTAAGTATAAAATAAAATGAACCGAAAATTATGCTAAACCCATAGTGCCAAAATATAAAAAGCAGTTAAACACATAGAAGACGAAATCACTTAGAAGACAACAGAAAATGTTTATAATTTGAAATAAAAATTCAATTGGGGAAAAGTCTTAACTTTTTCCTAGTTTAATCTAGCTGAATATGTGACCGATTACCTAGTTAGCATTTGTATTTAGTAGTAGGTCTTCAAGGACTTTGCAAAGAGTGAATGTCATATGTGGAAACAAGGGGGATTGTGTGCTTCCTTAAGGCAGGTTAGTTAGATGAATCAATACAGTGTCCAGTTCCATCACATTGGAAATAAAGGTTTTGACGGAGGAATTTGGAGGAGTACACAAGCATTCAGTCCACACTATAGGGAATAAAATCAGTTTCTTAAAAAAAATCCTAATAATATGAATCTTCTTCTGAACAATATCTGTTTCCAAATCATTTCAGATATAGTTAACAGATCAATTCTAGCTCATTTTCTAATTTGGTTAGACTTCTCTTATTCTTAAGAATAAAAAAGTTCTTGCACAGTTAGAATCCCCACTGGAAGAGACTGTTAATAGATTAACAAAACAACTGACTTTTGTGGATTTAACACATGTAAAATCCAATTAAGTTTATGTAAAACTGTAGCACCATCATTGTTTTCCAATCAGGCCTGGCACTTTGGGAAGGTAGGTACCTGCCTTATATTTATGTCCAACTAGATTTTTGTCTAATTAAGTAATAATAATCGAAACAGTTAAACTTTTCAAATACTAATGACTTCTAATTTGCTCCAAAATCCATTATTTCCCCCAAACAGTAAATTTTAGAAAATCTATTTATAATTGAAAAAGAAAATAATTAGAAGAATAAAACCATATATGAAAATCTGAAGGGAAAACATTGTGTTATTTTTTTCCTAACAATATATTTTAGGATAATTATATTTTAGGATAATATATTTTAGACTAAAAAATGGATCAAGTCATTATTCAGGATTTAATTCTTTTTAATTAAGCCATAATGCCCTGAATGCTGGTCTTCCCTTAACTTTCACCAACCACAGAGAGAAGCTGAGGGGCATTTGAGAAATTATCATCTGTAGAGATTAAAAACGTTAAGATAAATTGTCTACCTTATTGACAGGCCACTCATTTTCACACTTGAACACGTGTCAAGAGGGAGTTCAAGTTCATTCCCCCTCAGTGACCTCTTCCCATTTTTTAAAGATAGTCCAGGGAGATGGCACCTCTCAGCACTCTCGGTTGGACTTTGCAGTCCACTCACTAGAGGCCGAAATAATAGCATAAGACTAAAAGCTTTCAATCCCACTTTGAAGGAAAACATGTTCAGACAAAGACAAAAGCATTTCTAGCACTTAAAAAAAAAAGGAACACTTTTCTGTATTTATAGCTGTGGCAGTCAGTTATGATGCTGTAGCCAGCAGTCTAAATATTAGTGAAATGGCTCAGGCTATGACCTTCAATAGATCAGAATTAGTTCACAATTATTAAATACTCATGAACAGCATGCCCTTTGTCAGATGTAAAAATATTCTGAAGTCTCAGTTTTGAATTAATGTAGTGTTCAGTTCTGTCTGATCGTTGAAGAAGTGGGAATATTTATTGTGTAATTGCCTGACAAATTTTAAGAATTGAATATTTGAGATTAGAATAAGAGAATCCATTGTTTTGATGAAACTGAAAAAGGGAGGTTCATAAAAGTTGATAGGCAGGATAATGCAAAAGGAGCACACAGCATTGTGAGAAAAAGAAAAGTGACTAGCTTTTCTTAGGGGGAAAAAATTGTTGGTGCTGGAGAGGGTCAGAACAAATCAGAACTCTTCAACTGAATTAGTCTGATATTTAAGGAAAGAACTACCTTTTGTTCCTCCTGACTCATATTCTATACTTTTAAATGTCATGATGACTCTGTCTGGAAATGGTCTTCAATTCAGAGGAATTGAATATGGGCACAGCATTTTGCCAGTCAGTCTCTGGGTGACTTGGGAGACTCATCACTTAACCTTTCCTAACATTAGCTCCCGTGTTTGTCCATTAAAAAAATAGGACCAGATCATTCTCAGGGTCTCATTTTGCTCTAACGATCCCCACCTCCATTATTGCCTTTATGGTCCAAAACTTCAAGACTTATTATAAGAATTACAAGATTGAAATAATGTCTGGATGCAATGACACACTCTTGTAAGCTTAGCTACACTGGAGGCTGAGGTAGGAGGATCGCAAATTAGAAAGCAGCCTCAGCAACTGAGCAAGGCCCTAAGCAACATAGTGATATCCTGTTTCAAAGTAAAAATAAAACATAAAAAGGGCTGGGGATGTGACTCAGTGATAGAGCAATTATGAAGTAAAGACCTATTTAACTTCCCAGTATGGAGCGTGGAAACTGATAGTCATGTTCATGATTTTCCCAGCACTAATCCTAACCATCCACATGTACCTTCTGCTTTATTCTATTTGGAACCTGAATTTTGGTATTAATATTCCCAGTTCCACATCTGCCCTAAAACTCTCCTCTGATCCAAACCAACACATTGTGTGTACCATTACTTTAAGGCTCTATTCTTCCCTGCTAAGAACTAAACTGTCTCAGAAACAAATGTCTATTTACTATCTCTCTATAGAACCTGAGAAAATACATACATATTATCACACAGGGTTTTTTAAGACAGTGTCTTAACTTTAAGGAATGGTAGTTGCACTAATGATGGAGATTTCAATCAGCATTGCAGAATACTACAGAAATGGCCTATGTAGTGGAGCAAGCAGAGACCCCTATGTTGACCTTCAATGCATACAGCTTAAATGACCAACCACTCTTTCTCTATTAAGTGTGAGGACTAACTTCTAGTGAACTACCAGACCGAAACTACATGAACAAAATGTAGGCATTGGAATAAGACTCTGCGCTCTGAATATCATCTTCAACCATCAATACTTAATAGAAATACATATAGTTATAATCTTTTTATTTTTATTTTTTTATTTTATATATATATATATATATATATGTGTGTGTGTGTGTGTGTGTGTGTGTGTGTGTGTGTGTGTGTATTTTGTAGATAGACACAACACCCTTATTTTACTTCTTTATTTTTTTATGTGGTGCTGAGGAATGAACTCAGTGCCTTACATATACTAGGCAAGCGCTATACCATTGAGCCAAAACCCAGTTATAATCTTTCATCTATACAATATTTTCTGTGAAATGGTGATAATAATGATTTTTATCTCCTAAGACTTGGGGGAGAAATAAATGAAATATAATGAATATCTGTGTGTGTGTGTGTGTGTGTGTGTATGTATGTATGTATGTGTATCACTTAACAGGGATAGGTACTCTAACCCTAGTAGTTACTAATATTAATATAATTATTAATTCATCCAAACACATATATTTGTTAGAAGTACCGGGTGTCATAAGGAATCAGACATGTACTCAGAAGTAGCTTGGCAAGGCAAAGGTTACTTCTACAGAAGGGTTTTCTACCAAATAAAGTCTGGCAAGCAAGCACACTTGGGCAGGCAGTCCACCTTTTTTTCTCTAACACAGCACTGCCCCTTGTAGTTATAGAAGGAGTTTGGGATTACAATCTATGTGACTGGCTCATTTTAAAGAAAAGGGCTAGAGTTAAAATTGGATAAAAGTTGTGGAGCTCGAAATGGTTAATTGGGTTATTTAAATAAACCCATAGGCTATGGTGCTGTTGTATAACTTTCCTTTCTGCTCTATTTCTCCTTTGGCTGCCTTTCTTACATGCCAATTTTACTTTTAAGGCTAAATGCTATATTCTGGAAATGGACCACCAGACTTACTATGTCTCATGTATTAGAAACCTTAACATTTAGTTTTTACTTAAAACCAACACAAAATGATGAAAGAAGTTCTCCTTTATGAAGGACATGGTATTCCTCCTTCTGCACAAAGCCAACTAGCTAAGCACTGTCACACAGTAACCATGGACAGTTTCTAGCAGAAGCAAAGAGGTAGTCAATCTTCAATATAGAACAACATTTTAATTTCTTCTCATATTTCAACCACTGAGAAATCAGCTGATTAAATTATGGTTCTTTTTTAAAAGTTTTTACTGAGAATGAAACTTTTTAAATAAATGAATGGAAAATAAAATGAGATTCTAACTGTGTGTGGGGGCTGATGAAAGGTAAAGTGATACAATGTTGGAAAATAAGAAAAATCAAGGCCAAAGTGAAAAAAAAATTGCTTGGAAAATTTCTGTAATTTAGATCCAAGCATAAATGTGAAGAAATACATTCTTAAACATAATACTACAACAGGTCTATTTGAAAAGCAAAAAGCGTTGAAGACTACCCTCTTGTAAAAAAATATTTAATGATTCTTGAATATTTATAATGTTTTAAAACATCATTGACACAATTACATTCAATCTTAGAGACTGTTTATATGCTAAGAATATTTAATCAACATTTATTGGATTATTTACAACTGGCTTTATTAATACACTGGGATAAGCATCTTGAGGAAATCAGAAACTTATATTGTCCTCAAATCCTTCTTTCCCACTGTTTACTGGCTTGTGGGTTATTGTCTTCTTTTTGATTTTGTGAATAGAATAACCAGCCATGCAAGTGATTTCTGAAAATGTGCCAGTTTGGGCCCCACAGAAGTTTAACAAATTAGCTTCTTTTGATTCAATGAAAATTGCCATGGGAGAGAAAAATGGGGCATGTTTGCACACAGAGAAGAAATTCCTGTTTAATCTTCTTTCCCCTGAGTGTTGAACTTAAAGCAGGAGAAATATGACGAACTATGTTTTCTCAATTCTTCGGCTCCCATAGGCCATGGGTTTTATGTCAGACTTGTCTGTCCATTTGTTGATCTCACACTGTTATCCAAACAGACCACTCTCAGAACTTCATAGTTGAACTGTTTATTTTATATTTAATAACCTAGGGGAAAGACTGAGTGATAGAATAAAGCAGTAAAATTAAGGGCAGGATAGAAAGTACAGCAACCCCTGAGGGAAAGAAAATGAACAGTCTATTCATCAAATCTGACAATATGTATAAGTCTTAAGAGAAGATAAAAATGTGAAATCACTCTTGAGAAGGCTTAAGGGACAAAGATAATTTTACCTGAACCTACCTAATAACCTCAGCAATTACATGCTTTTTGCTGCTTGGACGAGAAGTGGTTGCAGACAAAATCCACAGGTTTTTGAATGAAAATGCTTATGCAAGCTCTGTCTTAAAATAGTGACTCATGCAACTTTGCTTAATACTGTAGCTCATTAAACTTCACTTGTCTTGCTTTCCTTCACTGTCTAGCCAGAGTTGAAAGGATGCAGGCATGGACCTCCCAGGTCCCTGTGGTCAGTTCTTTCCCGAAACCAAATGCTGGTGGGTTATTTGTTTACAAGTTATGTGTGGGTGCCCATGCCATTCTTTGTTCTATCTAGGCTTTTGGTCTTAGGTTTTATTATTTCTGTGGCTTATCTCTAGTAGAATTTCTATCCATTATTTTCCCTTAGGTTAAATCCAACTCAGAATAATAAAAATCATTCTGTTTGCTCCCTTTGGGAAAGGCTTGTGTAGTGGTAAATAATTAATCAAACTGTATTCAAGGGGTTTGTTTTCTTCCTGTACTCTCAAATAACTGGGATGAATTGGAAGCCATAAAGCTTCCTGTTGTCATGAAAGTCCATAGGAGAATTAAAAAATCATACGAGAGGGATAAAATCCTCCCCACTATTGGTGGGAAGGGTAGAGAGATTCATTGATCACAGGGTGCTAGAAGGATTTTCTGTCTCATGATTGAAACGCCTTATAAGAACTCAGTCTGGCCTTTGTAAAGGCACTTTTCTTTGTCCTATTGTGCATTAGTTTTGATTTGCCTCTCCATTTTCTGATGAAGAAAAAAAAATCTCTGTTCTTGAGGACTCTTGAAGAGAAACTGAAAGACTGCCATCATTCTTGCCAGGAAGATGAGTTTTAAACAAAGTCCTCTGGAAAGCTAGTTCCTACTTTCTGCTCATATTCTTTGAGCTAACCACTTCAGGTGATTTTCAGGGATGAGAACATTACCTGTAGTACAAAACCATCCTCACCTTGAAAATGCACCTGAGCCCATTTAAAGGTGGTGTCCCTTACAGAACAGCTTTTTGTGAGTACAGAATAATAAGACATTTCATATAACCCTAGACACAGAAGGTAGCCTTTTATATTCTGTATGGGGACACACATAGTCAATTTCAAAGTTTGCTGATCATCCTTGGCTTTTCTTATTGTTCTTATTTTCACTCCAAGATAGTCTGACCTTGTTTAGCCTGAGAATCTATACCTCTTTGATATTTCCTTTTATTTGCTTGACACTCTTTTCTATCCTTATTTGATTATCTTGGGTGAGAAACAGTTCTAGGTAATTATCCAAACTTTAATTCTGTGCTTATAAGCATAGGGAAGAAATCAATAAGCAACTAAGGTAGTGGTGTAGATATGGAGAGGGGAAAAAAAGTAATACGGTGATTTTTTTTCGCATGTTTCTTAATCAAAAAATTTGGCTCCCTGAAAATTCAATTAAGGTAGTGCTTCTTTAACTTGAGTGTTGATCAGAATCTCCTGGAGGACTTGTTAAAACCCGAGGCCTTACCTGAAGGGTTTTCGATCATATAAAGCAGGGGTAATAGCATTGAGAAACTTGCATTTGTAATGAGTTCACAGGGATGCTGTGGCTGGTGGTGAAAAGTAACTTTGGGAAATCACTGACATGGGAGGTAAAAGAATCACCAATTGTAAATTTCAAGTGAAGAGGATACGCTACACTAAGTGGCGTTTGCTTCATTTGGACTGAACTGTGTAGATGGCACTGGAAAAAGGAATTATGTGAGTAGAAATGTCTTTCTGGACAAAATGGCAACTCTCTTGCCAAAAGGCTGAACATATCCAGTATCTCACTTTTAATTAGATCTGAAGATGTTTTATGAAATTTTTATCTAATATTTTTCCAGATGTCACCTAGGATTTTCCTGGTCTCTGTTGGTATTGCTGCAACCTGCTGCCAGCAAAGTCCAGGTACTTTGAAAGGCAAGATGGAGCAATTGGGCTTCAATTAAGCTTGAGAAATTCTTAGTGGATTAAGCAAAGAGAGTTTGAGACAATACTTGTAACTTAAAAAAAAATAAATTAGCTGTTTGTAAATCAAAAGCATTGTCTCAAACAATGCTAATTGAGAAATGAGAACAATATAAATATTCAGAAGCTCATACTCTGTTACTTCTATTTTTATACTTAGCAAATTACTTTTAAGATATTTTAAGTACATTTTCTTTTTGTTCTCAGTCTATTAATTACTAGTCCTTATTTTCCAATCTCTGCTTCTCAGAGGTTATACTGAATTCTTTTGTTCTCGTGTGGAAAAACTTACCTATAAACTATTTCTCAGTTTTGGGTATGAAATGGCAGTCTTGGCCTCATTCTCTCAAGCAGGATTCATGTCTCCAATTACTCAAAAATCTCCCAAGAAACTCATTTTATCATCTTTTAATAGCATTATTATAGCCTGTAGCCAAATTCAATGATATTATTTATCCCCTGGGCACTGATTCGTTGTAATAATTATATTGATAAAGCATAAAGGATATGCAAAAAAACAGGGAAAAAAGTATAAAACTGACCTAATGCAATACCTATTTTCTGTTATTTGTGCTCTTGAACTTGTTGAGATATACTGATAAATATGCAAACTATTTTATCTGTGATGTTTTTCACTTAAGCTGATTATAACATTTCCACATTTATGCATGGTTATAAACATTTGTATTAACTGTATTAAAGATTGTTTGGGCTGCCATAACAAAATGCCACAGGTTGAGTGGTTGAAGCAATAGAAACTAATTTTCTTTCAGTTCTAGAGGCTGGGTGTCCATGATCAAGGTGACAGTAGGGTTGGGTTCTGGTGAGTCCTCTTTTCCTGGCTTGCAGAAGCCTGCCTTCTTTCTAATAGCATACAGAAAGAGATATCTCTGCTATCTCTTCTTAAAATGACACTAGTTTTATCAGATTAGAGCCCCACTTTCAGACTTCAGTTAATTATCTATTAAGGCCCTGTTCTAAGTACTATATCACATTGGAGATTATGCTCCATTAGTCAGTTTTGAAAAACATAACAATACCTGAGATAAACAACTTAGAAGAAAAAAAAAAAGTTTATTTTGTCTCATGGTTTCAGAAATTTCAATCCATGGTCACTTTGCCCTGTTGCTTTAGGCTTGGGGTGGCACAGGACATTATGGCAAGACAGTGTGGCAGAGGAGGCCCACTCACCTCATGATGGTCAGGAAGCAAAAAAGGAGCAAGGGAGGAAGGGGCTGTGGCTCCATAGCCTTGTCAAAGACATGCTCCCACTGACCTAGCTTCCTCTTAGTTGGCCCCATCTCTTAAAGGTTTTACCACCTTCATATAGTTTCACAGGCTGGTAACCAAGCCTATAGCATATGGGCCTTTGGTGCATATTTAAGATCCAAACTATAGCATATGCCTTCAATATAAGAATTTTAGGGAGACATAATCGAGTCCATAGCAATAACTTAAGTTCTTTTTACTGATTATAAAAAGAGAATGTTGGTGATGGACTATTTAAAAAAAACTCAATAAAAACATGAAGCAGCAAATTAAAACACTCTCTAGTACCATGACTTAGATTAACTACCATTTATTATCCTGTGTTCCTACAGGATTTTCAAGTGTATTCACATTTTATATAATTTTGAAAATTATTTCCTCCCATGGTTTAATGTGATATTTTATTTATCTGTAACATTAAACTTTTATGTCTTTAAAAATTATCTTTGCTATAACACATTGTCCTGTAATGAACATCTTTTGCATCTCTTTAGGGTAGATTCTGAGATTATTTGTGCAAAATTATAAAAACACCGTTTTTCTTATACCAGTAATATATAAAAATTTTATACCTTACTGAAATCAGGCATCATGTAGCTATTTCATAAAAACACCATAAAGAAAAAAGCCTACCATCTGTTTGGTTACATTGAAATAGTTTTTATTTCTGATATATTTTTGTTTCCCTTATTTATTTATTATTTTACCATAAAATTTGCATCCTTCAGCCTGAGAGGACCAAATATATAATATAATATATATTTATTAATTTTAAAGTGTTTTTCCCTATAAATATTCTATTAATTAAATCTATAGAGAATTATTAAATATAACATTTACACCAGATGTTAGCCTTCTTACCCTCAACCTATAGCATATAGGTATACATATACATATAGGTATATGCATGTATGCATACAGCCCCACACCTGAGAGACTTCTTATTAAGAATGTATCATTCTCCATTATTTCCTTCAGGATATCAATATTTTTTCTCATTTTTACACTATACAGAGCATAGAATATATAATATCTGTATATTTTATATTATCTATATCAGATTTTTATCCTTTTTATTTGTATACAATCAAATTAATGTTAATCTATATTCATCTTCCAAACTTTATTACAAGTAGCTGTCTTTTTGATACTTGTTAAGTACATTATAAGAATTCCACTGAAAAAATAGTCTCCATGATCTTTTAAAATAAAATTTTGTCAAGTAGATAGTTTGCTAACTACATAATACTAACCTAATTTTTTGAAAATGCAGAGAAAAGATCACACCAAGTCCCCATCAATAATTTAAAATTAATAACATGGAAATATATCTATGACATTTTATTACTAGATTAGGATGACTCCAAATTAAGATTAAGTTTTGTAACTTACCAATAACTCCTGAAAATCACTCTGTGACCAAATATGGTTGTATCATCACTTAATTTACCTGCCACTTACAGATGGACATTATGTTTTAGTATAGTTATGATTATTAGTTTCATAATGAATATCATGGAAATTTTATTTTTACACATAATATTTTAAATTATTAGAAATAGTCCCAGAGGAATATTTTTTTACAGATAATAATAGGAATGATGAAATTGACCTCCATCAATGTAAATGCCATTCAATTTTCCTTCCTTGAGCAATGTTGTCAGTTTGATTTGGAGAATAGTATAATTTGGGTTTGTAGTTTGTTTAAAACTCAAATTTCTATTTGAATACTTATTCACATATGTGTAATTTTTTTTCAAAGAAAATTTATGTATATTTCTCAAACTGTAAGATTTGGTATAAAGTTGTAGCTTTAGACATTCTTCTAGTCTAAACAAAAATTTAGAACACATTATTGTACTTCTGTCTTAAGCATCTTGTCATTGACATAATCAAGGCTTGAGAATAAAACAGTTACATTAAACATCTTGTTTTTGATTTATATATATTCCATAAATATTTTAACTTTGGCATTCACCTTTGTAGGTATAGTGTATATTCAGAATTTCTTTAATGTTGTGTTACCAAGGCTTCGTGTCCACCAGTTTAGAACAAGATTCTGCCAGTCTTAAAATCTTAATTTTGTAGGTTTCCTTATTTTAAATAAATGTATAGTTGGATTTCTTCTATTCTTTCTTTAATATTCACTTTTCCATTGCTCTTGGCATGCAGTGTGCCTATCTACCTCTAAAGTTCTCACCTCTCAAAAATCTAAATATTTTTCCCCGTGTTTTGAAAGAACATCCATTGTTGGTTTTTTTTTTCCTTACCTCAATGGTTTGCTTTTTGTTTTTCCTAACTAGATATGAATGGTTCCTTTTTAAAATAAATAAATAAATAATTCCCATGGTGTTTTGGGTCTAATAAAATGCCTGGATTATAACAGTGAACACCATAAAAGACCAGCAAATATATACTTCTTTAAGTCATCATTGAATTTAGTGGTTCAATATTTTGTCTGGTGATTTCTTTTTACAGTCACTGATACTAATAATTTATAATAATTTGAGCATTTTAGAGGCCTATATATATTTGATTTGTTTATACATTAATGGATGAAGTTTAGAGTGGACTTGTGAAGACCACAAGAATAGTTAAAGTAAAAAAAATTTATATTTTAATATTCAGCCTTGGGTATTCACCTAAACTTGTGAATTTTTATACATAATATTGAAATTAAAATGACTAGTGAAGCCAAAATAGTGCAATTTAGTAAATGGGACCACATAAAGCAGTTTGTGGCTATTTTTGATCTGAAAGGAATACAACAAAACCAGCTGAGCTGTTAGAAATTTAAATTCCTGTAATACTGAAGTGGGGGAATGGAAAAGAACAATTGTGCTCTTGTCTATATATGAAAATTCCCAAGAAACATATGTAGGTTAATGATACACTTAAGGGGCTTATACATAATTTGCATAAGATGTATCTGTTGATTTTGCATAATTTGTAAATACAGCTAAACCTGTTTTGTTGATTTTCTAATGCTAAACAAGGTTAAAATCATCTGAAAATTTGTCATTAATGAATTTTTTTTTGCATTCATTATCTTTCTGGTGTATATTGCAAAGTCTTGGGAAACAATGAAGTAAAAAAAAAAAAAAAAAGGAATAAACATGAACTCCTAAGGGGAAAAACTGGATTAAAACTGAAGATCACTTGTTCTTCCACCACTAAATTTAACATGCATAACATTTACTGATCAATGCTAAATTTTATTTGTTATCTTTGCTATTACTTCTCTTTATTTGACATTTCTCAAACTTTGGTGTGTATTGATTCTCCTAAGGATCTTGTAAAATGCAAGTTCTGATTTAGTAGGCCTAAGTGAGGCCTGAGACTGTGTGTCCCTCATTAGAGCATAGTTGCATTTGACGTTACTGACAAAGGGGCTGTAGTCAAGAATATCCATGTTTTAGGTCAAATGAAATGTCAATGACAACACCGTAACTTCTAAGTTATTTTTATTTTAAGTTGATGATAAAAGATTTGGAGAGGTATTGAAGAAATCTACTGAAGTAGACATTGTCTTAAAATTTCAACTGGTAATGGTTGGTAATTTTTGTCTGTCATCAGTTTGAAGCTCAACATATCTTAAACATTTGTGTTTATAAAATCAAAGTTAGGAAGTGTGAAAATATTAACCATTTAGAAGCATTTATACAAAATGGCATTTATTATAAATGGCAAAAATAATAGATTTCATTTCTCCATACTGGAGAATAAATGTGTGGGTGTACGAATTTATGTTTTTATATATATATCTTTGTATAAACATTTGATCAAGATTTGAGTAAATATAATATTTAAGTCTGTAATTTTGCTCATCTCAACATGTAAAAGTTAAATAAATTGAAACAAAGATTCTAATAGTATTGGATGAATGCTCTGGAAAATTGGACTTAATTCTTGGTGGGTTCAACATATTTTTCAATTGCATGATGCTGGTCAAATCAGTTAATTTGAACTCATTAAAGTCAAGGACCCTTGTATTGGGGAAAGCTGGCTGGTGAGGTTGTTAGAAAGAGGGAACACTATGAAATAGCCAGAGTTTAATAATTCAGCTAAATTTGTTTTCATATATAAACATACTGATTAAAGCACTTGATGTTTATAGGAATACTAATAATCCCAAAGATTCCAGTAAAAGAAATGCAAAAGAAAAGAGGAACAATCATTAATTCATAGGGGTTGTTGGAAGTGATAACACAAAAAAGAAAAGTATGATGAATTAAACTTAGTCAGGATGAGTGCAATTTTAAGTGACATACAATTCTACCTTTGTATATTAACTGTTGTTTATCTGAGAACCTGATGATCAATATAGTAAAATGCTATTTAATTTGTATTTATGTGATTCTCCAAATTATGAAATTATTAGTCAATGAATATGTACATTTGTATATCCACATTTCAGATTTCACCGGATGAATTTTACTCTAAGATGGAACGGGAGCAATTTAGCCAATTATTTCTGAATATTTATATTTGCTCAAACTTTGATTATTAATAGTGTGACAGTGAACATTCTTATACAATATTCCTTTTCAAATACCTGTATATTAATGTAGAATAAAATTCTAACATGAAACTTTGTAGCTTCAAGTTGATGAACATTTCTGTATTGTTAAAAGTGTTGCTAAAGCGTTGCCCTTCAGGAAGTTTTAACATGCTGACCTGCTTACTAGCAGTAAACAAGCTTTTACTCTGTATCCTTACCAAGACTGAGTAATAGTATTGAAGACACTTTTTTTTCACTTTTTGACAATATGTTATTTGAAGTGATAAACACATGGTTGTGTTAATTTGCATTTCTTTAATTATGAGTTTAAACTAAATATTTTAGTTATAGATGTGCTATTCACTTGATTTCTTTTGATTTAAGATTTTGATAATTTTATATTGAGGTATTTGAATTGGAATATTTACAATTACTGTTTTATAGACTTATAAAAACCTATTATACATTAAGACAATTAACTGTCGTATCTTTTAGATAGCCTGAAATATTTTCCCTGTATATCATTTGCTTTATTAAACAATTTATGGTGTTTACACTTGCTATATTTTAAAACTATATGAAGTAAACTCTATGAATCTTCACAATGATAGCTTTCCTTTGAAAGTCCTTTTTCATTGGCGAGGATGTGGGGAAAAGGGTACACTGGTTCATTGTTGATGGGACTGCAAATTGGTGCAGCCAATTTGGAAAGCAGTATGGAGATTTCTTGGAAAGCTGGGAATGGAACCACCATTTGACCCAGCTATTCCCCTTCTCGGTCTATTCCCCAAAGACCTAATAAGAGCATGCTACAGGGACACTGCTACATAGATGCCCTTCAATAGATGAATGGATAAAAAAATGTGGCATTTATACACAATGGAGTATTACTCTGCATTAAGAAACGACAAGATCATAGAATTCGGAGGGAAATGGATGGCATTAGAGCAGATTATGCTAAGTGAAGCTAGCCAATCCTTAAAAAACAAATGCCAAATGACTTCTTTGATATAAGGGAAGTAACTAAGGACAGAGTAGGGACGAAGAACAGGAGAAGAAGATCAACATTAATAGAGATGACAGGGGGGAGGGAAAGGGAGAGAGAAGGGAAATTGCATGGAAAGGGATGGTGATCCTCATGGTTATAC